>NC_081325.1:6052022-6207022 GCF_026419965.1 Kogia breviceps
GAAACCTGAGGGTGGCTAACATTAAGTGCTTGACCTGCGCTTGCATCACGCACCCTGAGCCTGAAGAGGAAGGACTTCAGGGGCCGGGTCTCATGCCCTGTGACACTGCTATTAATGGTATTTCACAAGCGAGGAAAGGGGATCAAGTGGTAGAGTCACTACCAGGAAGCGGCAGGGCCCGGATTCAAGCCAGGCCATCCGGCCCCAGCGAGCCACACACAGGCAGCCGGGGCCACCTGGCCACACAAGGCGCCCGCGGTCCAGCCAACACAACGCACTCAGATGAGCGCCCAGTCAGGAAGCTGCACCTTCAGAGCTTCCGTAAACATTTAATAAGTGCCAGGAAGTTCACAGTGTACATTTTTTAAAATGACAGCCTAGAAATTGAGAAGAAAATTTAGGGAGTACCTTCCTAAAATAAAAGGAATTTAAAAATTACATTTTAGAAGAGCTACAGACATGACTGCATAAAACTAAGTTCCATGCATTAGAACTCACTGAAAAAGTTAAAAACAGTGAAACCTGAAAGTTATTAACATCTTCAACATATAAAGAGTTTATCTCAACACAAGAGAAAATACAAAGTTGGCAAAGGACTTGAAATCAACAATTTACAGAAACAAACTTCAAAAGTTTAAATAAAACACATGAAAAAACATTCAACCCCACTGTTACGAAAAAGGTCTTGATTTTCCTGTCTCTAAAATGGAATACCATCTTCCTCTGCAAGGTTATTATAAAGATAAAATGGGAGCAAGTGAAAATATTCATTTTCATGAATATTAAAAGAAAATAAGATTTTAATCTAGGCATCAAAAAGACCTTTGGAAAGTATCACATTTAAGGGGCAGGTGCTAGAGCAAGACTGTCTGGATCCATCCTGGGGCTCCACCTCTGGTCACAGGCGTGTTCACAGGCGTGTTCACAGGCCAACACAAGGATGCCAGGCCTGCGCCTGGAGCCATACCTCACTTCTCTGCTATAAGTCTGTCCTGAGGGGTTTGATTAGCCTTAAACAAACTCCCTATGTTATTTTTAAGAACAATAAAAGCCCTGAGTCCTTGGGCTTCCCTGGTGGCACAGCGGTTGGGAGTCCGCCTGCCGATGCGGGGGACGCGGGTTCGTGCCCCGGTCCGGGAAGATCCCACAATGCCGCGGGGCGGCTGGGCCCGTGAGCCGTGGCCGCTGACCCTGCGCGTCCGGAGCCTGTGCTCCGCAACGGGAGAGGCCACAGCAGTGAGAGGTCCACGTACGGCCAAAAAAAAAAAGCAAGCCCTGAGTCCTAAGAGTTACTGCATTAGCCCATGTGGACTTCACCTCTAAATGATCTTTAATTTGTTGTACTGCGTGTCTCCTGGGTTTTGCCCACGAGGGACAGTGCATCCAAAGCATCTGATACCACTCCCACCATGTGCTCCGGCAGAAGTCACTGCACACCACCCACACCCTGAGACGCCTGCACCTCTGCAAACCCTCCGGCCATCCTCTCCACCTCCGAGATCAAGCCAAGTCATGCCGGGAGCCCTCAGATGGTGCCGCCAATGGACTGGTCTGTGCACCAAAGCTGAGGTAACTGAGGTCAACGACCTTTCCCCTTCCCTCTCAAGGCAATAATCTCCATCCCTAAGAACACCACCCTGCCCCTCACCCCAGTCTCCTAGTCTCCACTATTATTGTACCTCATTTCCTTCCTCATCCTTGGGATTTTCTCCTTTCGCAACCCTTTGTCTGCTGTTCCTTATACGAGCTTTCTGTTCTAAACTCCCCACTTCTTCAACCTCTGGCATCTTCTAGCTTCCTGCTGCCACCCCTAAACCACTACACTGTCACTTGCGTATAAAAACTCTCCCTCAATCAAGAAAGCTCGTACGATCTGGCCATCCTACCCTTAACCCTCACCCCTCTGTGGTCATGGCTAACCTCCTCTCACCCACTAATGGCCTGATCCACGGTTTCTCCACCCACCCCGACTCCAGCCCTAACCTGCTCCGTGTCCAGGCAGCTCCTGGACGCGAATGGAACCCCTCAAAAACCAAGAGCTTCCATCTCTCACTTAGCCCTCCCCAGGTCAGAAGTCTAGAATCACCAAGCTCAGGAGGCCCACTAAGATGAGGATTGAAAGGAGATTATGCTAGAGGCGATCAGGGGTCTTGAGCAAAGTGGAAACAGACTGGGGAAGTCATGGAGAAAACAGGGGGAGGGAGGCTGCGAGAGGACCAGGACAAAGACTTTAGAATCACTGCTCCGGGCCTGGTTAGGGTGAGGGATGAATAATTCACCACAGTGGATGGCTACATGATGGCTTAATGCCACAAGCTAGACTCACCCTTCCCTCTCAAGTTATTTTAGCATATATGCATGTTTTTCAAAACAAATATTTTTTGTAACACAGAAATATGCAAATGCTTTTATTTTTTTAAAAGATGAAATATCTTTTTGGGGGGGATGTTCCCTTAATACAGAACAATGACATCATATTCAAAGAAATACCTCAATTGACCTGAATGCTCTACAAATGAGATGCAAAGTAAATCACAAGATACTCTATGTTGTTAAAATATTTTAAGTATTATAGTCCATTTTCTATAAACATAGTAAACCGAACATACCAGAACCTTGCAGAGCCTAAACGAAGAGCAGCCACTGTAGTTTTAAACACCGACCAAGACCACATAAACGTCCGAACATCATCAACTAAATGGCCTCACGACAATCCCTGTAAACCGTATTATATTTAATTTCTAAACTCTTAGCTTTCTTATGGGTGGCTTTCTGCTCTGCAAAGAAGCATAATTGGCAAGGCAGACTTCAAACTTGCTTTGGCAAATTAAACAAATTCACTCATTCATTCACTCATCCAGTAAATATCTAGTAAGCGCCTCCGATGTGCCAGGAACTGGTTTGAGTCCTCAGACTACAAAGGTGCACGGAAGCAAATGGCTCCCGACACCGAGGAACTGACAGCACAGCGGGAGAGACAGAAAGTGTCAATATTAAATAAACATATACGAAACGTATAAGCTATCAAAGTCCTGGTACAGCTGTAACATCAATGCAAAAAAATAAAAGAGGGAAACTAAATCACTGCCTAAAAGTAAGTTTTCTTCATAATTCAGAAATAGCTACAGCTTTTCACCATACAAAATATCTTTCATGCTCTTTTGGAGAAAAAGGATTAATGAATATGAGAAATTATTTACTAAAATCTATTTAATAGCTGTTATTTGTGAACAACTAGTTATTTCCTCGCTTGAGGAAGTCGAATACTTGAATGTGTGTTTGTATTTTTGTATCTGTGTCTCACCATAGCACCTGAAATGCTGCTGTGCACATACAGGTTCCTTCAGAACCAGCACCCTTCCTACTGCATTCACTGCTGTATCCCCAGCACTCAGAACAGCACTGCCACACATTAGATGTGCCCGGCATTTCCTGAGTGAACGAATGAAGGAACAGATAACAGGGGTTGAATCAGCTAAGACGACATGAGAAGAATAAACTCGGCCCCAAACAACAATGCGAATAATGCCCTTTGCCTCGAGCCGGCTGGTCTGACTTCCAGTCCTCCTTAGATGATCCAGCTGAGTCAACTCGCGGCGAGTGAGGTCACCAACCCGCGTGTTAATTCCTCTAAACAAGGGAGAGCTGACAGAAGTCAGTCATCATAAACAGATGGCTTCGTTTCCTACCTCCACGGCCGACCGCAGGAGTCTCCCGGCCAGTCGCCATGCTTCTCCTCGGCCTGCCCGTGGGTGCCCCTTCCTGCCGCCAGGCGCCCTGCCGCCAGGGGACCTTCTGATGCACAGCGGAGCCCTCCAGGGGCCCCCCGTGGCTTTCACAATAAACCCGGAGCTGCCTGGCCCTTCTTTCTCTCTGACTCGACCTTCACCTCACTCCACTCTGGCTGCAGTAATTTTCTTGCTGTCCTTCAAGCACTCAGGGCAACTGCAGTTTCTGTTCTACCTGCTTGGTAAACCCTGCTTCTGATCTTCAAAGGACTTGTCTCTCACATCACTGATCAACTCCCTCATCCTCTACCGCCTTGCCCTGCTCACTTTTATTTGTAGCAATGACACATTATCTTCCGTAACTGTTTGTCTTCCTCGCTAGGATGTCAGCCCCGTGAGGGCAGAGGTCTGTCTCATTTCATCATCCCTAATTTCTGCATAGTGCCTGGAACACAGCAGGGACTAGGCAATCATCACGAATGCAGTGCAAGTATTCCGTCATCAAAGACTGCCTATATACGGAGCGACTGTTGCCACACCACGTGTAGGACCACAGAGCTACGGTGTCTTCTGCCTTGATTAGGTAACATAAATTAAAATTTTAAAAACAAAAACCCATTACGGAAATTAAAACAGATTCTTTCCAAGGGATATCTAAATGATTAGTAATATAAAGCAATAGTGGTTAAAACAATACAGAGCTAACATCCACTGGGAATACAGAATGGGAAGTTTTTAACGTAACATGGAAGATTGATTTAAGAACACTCCAGAAAATACATTCCACGATGGTGATGTGGGAGGAAGCCGAGTTAACGTCTCCCAACTAGGGTGCCTGCCAGCCACTGGTGGGGACCTTGACGCCCAAGGAGATGGGAGGAACCCCCAAGTGAACCGGTAGGACGTGGGGGGACTGAAGGGGGAGGAGAAGTGGCGGCCAGACAGGATCGGCGCCCCTGAGGCCGGGGGGATCAGGAGAGGCAGGCGGGAGGGACCCTCTGGGAAGAGCAGGGGAGGAACAGCGGGCGATGGCCTGGCCCAAGTGGGCCGGGGAGCCTGCTGAGCTCCCAGGCTGGTACCTCCGCTCCAAAGCCCCCCCCCAGGCCTCGTGGGTCCTGGGAACATAGGAGGGAGGCGGGAGAGAGCAGGAGAGGCAGATGGGAGGGACCCTCCCGGAGGAGAGGGAGAGGAGCACAGGGCATCTGCCCTGCCCACTCGGCCCGGGAGCCTGCTGAGCTCCCAGACTGCTCCTCTGCCCTCCAGCGCCCACCCCTCCCCGTGGCCGCACTGGTCCCGGGGGCATAGGAAGGAGGCCGAGGGGAGAACGAGGGGAGAACGGGAGAGGCAGGTGGGAGGAGCAGGAGAGGAGAGGAGGGTGTTTGCCCCTCCCACTTGAGCCCAGGAAGCCTGCTGGGCTCCCAGGTGAGGTCCCCTGCCCTCTGAGACCAGGGGTGGGGGGGACACCTGGGCCCCTTCTGTTCCTTGAGCCTAAGCCCCGCCCCCCATAGCTCCCAGCGCCTTTTCCAGCCCTGTGGGTCCTAAGAATAGGCCCCGCCCACCACCCAAACCTCGCCTGTGCTTACGCCCTGCCCTCCACAGCCAAGGGCTTTTCCCCCTCTTTTTTCTCCTTTTCTTTTCCTTTTCCCTCCTCCTCTTTTTTTACTATTGTGGTACTGAGGTACTTTCCAGTTGTTGATTCATCTATATTTTTATTTTTATAGTCTTTCTAACATATCTGTTAGTTTCCCACTCTAATTGTATTTTTTACTTTGTTATTGTTCTCTCTTTTTTTTTTTGCCACCCCACGTGGCTTGCAGGATCTTGGTTCACGAGCTGGGGGTCTGGCTGAAGCTCCTGCGGTGGGAGCTCTGTGTCCAAACCACTGGACTAACAGAACCTCAGACCCCAGGGAATATTCATTAGAGTGAGGTCTCACAAAGCTCCTCATCTCAGCACCAAGACCCAGCTCTACCAAACAGCCTACAAACTCCAGTGTTGGAAGCCTCAGGCCAAGCAACCAGTAAGACAGGAACACAATCCCACTTATTAAAAAAAAAAAAAAAAATGAGATGACAAAAAGTATGTCACAGATGAAAGAGCAAGGTAAAAACCTACAAGACCAAATAAATGAAGAGGAAATAGGCAGTCAACCTGAAAAAGAATTCAGAGTAATGATAGTAAAGATGATCCAGAATCTCAGAAATAGAATGGAGGCATAGATTGAGAAAATACAAGAAATGTTTAACAAAGATCTAGAAGAACTAAAGAACAAACAAACAGAGATGAACAACACAGTAACTGAAATGAAAAATATACTAGAAGGAATCCATAACAGAACAACTGAGGCAGAAGAACGGATAAGTGACCTGGAAGACAGAATGGTGGAATTCACTGCTGTGGAACAGAACAAAGAAAAAAGGAATGAAAAGAAATGAAGACAGCCTAAGAGACCTGTGGGACAACATTCAATGCACCAACATTCAAATTACAGGGGTCCCAGAAGAGAAAAAGAAAGGGTCTGAGAAAATATTTGAAGAGATTATAGTCCAAAACTTCCCTAACATGGGAAAGGAAACAGTCACCCAAGTCCAGGAAGCACAGAGAGTCCCATAAAGGATAAACGTTAGGAAAAACACACTAAGACACATACTAATCAAAATAACAAAAATTAAATTCAAAGAAAAAATATTAAAAGCAGCAAGGGAAAAACAAAAAATAACATGCAAAGGAATCCCCATAAGGTTATCAGCTGATTTTTCAGCAGAAATTCTACAGGCCAGAAGGGAGTGGCAGGATATACTTAAAGTGAGGAAAGAGAAAAACCTACAACCAAGATTGCTCTACCCAGCAAGGATCTCATTCAGATTCAACAGAGAAATCAAAAGCTTTTCAGACAAGCAAAAGCTAACAGAACTCAGCACCACCAAACCAGCTTCATAACAGATGCTAAAGAAACTTCTCCAGGCAGGAAACACAAGAGAAGAAAAAGACCCACAAAAACAAACCCAAAACAATTAAGAAAATGGTAATAGGAACATACATATCAATAATAACCTTGAATGTAAATGGATTAAATGCCCCAACCAAAAGACACAGACTGACTGAATGGATACAAAAACAAGACCCATATATATGCTGTCTACAAGAGACCCACTTCAGACCTAGGGAAACATACAGACTGAAAGTGAAGGGATGGAAAAAGATATTCCATGCACATGGAAATCAAAAGAAAGCTGGAGTAGCAACACTCGTATCAGATAAAATAGAGTTTAAAATAAAGACTGTTACAAGAGATAAGGAGGGACACTACATAATGATCAATCCAAGAAGAAGATATAACAATTATAAATGTTTATGCACCCATCATAGGAGCACCTCAATACATAAGGCAAATGCTAACAACCATGAAAGGAGAAATCGACAGTAACACTATAAGAGTAGGGTCCTTTAACATGCCACTTACATCAATAGACAGATCATCCAAACAGAAAATAAATAAGGAAATACAAGCTTTAAATGACACAACAGACCAGATAGATTTAATTGATATTTATAGAACATTCCACCCCAAAGTGGCAGAATACACTTTCTTCTCAAGTGCACATGGAACATTCTCCAGGATAGATCACATCTTGGGTCACAAATCAAGCCTCGGAAAATTTAAGAAAGTTGAAATCGTATCAAGCATCTTTTCTGACCACGATGCTGTGAGACTGGAAATCAATTACAGGAAAAAAACTGAAAGAAACACAAACACGCAGAAGCTAAACAGTGTGCTACTAAATAACCAAGAGATCACTGAAGAAATCAAAGAAGAAATGTAAAAAAATACATAGAAACAAATGACAACGAAAACGTGATGACCCAAAACCTATGGGAGGCAGCAAAAGCAGTTCTAAGAGGAAAGTTTATAGCAATTCAATCTCACCTCAAGAAACAAGAAAAATCTCAAGTAAACAGTCTAACCCTACAGACTTAAAACAACTAGAGAAAGAACAAAGAAAACCCAAACTCAGTAGAAGGAAAGAAATCATAAAAATCAGAGCAGAAATAAATGAAATAGAAATGAAGAAAACAACAGCAAACAAACAAAACTAAAAGCTGGTTCTTTGAGAAGATAAACAAAACTGAGAAACCCTTAGCCAGACTCATCAAGAAAAAAGGGCAGAGAACACAAATCAATAAAATTAGAAATGAAAAAGGAGAAATCACAACTGACACTGCAGAAATACAAAGAATTATGAGACTACTACAAACAACTATATGCCAATAAAATGTACAACCACAAAGAAATGGACAAATTCTTGGAAAGGTACAATTTTCCAAGACTGAACCAGGAAGAATTAGAAATAATAAACAGACCTATCACAAGAAATGAAATTGAAACCATAATTTAAAATCTTCCAACAAACAGAAGTCCAGGACCAGATGGCTTCACAGGTGAATTCTATCAAACATTTAGAGAAGAGCTAACACCCAACCTTCTCAAACTCTTCCAAAGAATTGCAGAGGGAGAAACACTCCCAAATTCATTCTATGAAACCACCATCACCCTGATACCAAAACCAGAAACAGGTATCACAAAAAAAGAAACTTACAGACCAATATCACTGATGAACATAGATGCAAAAATCCTGAACAAAATACCAGCAAACAGAATCCAACAACACATTAAAAGGATCATACACCATGATCAAGTGGGATTTATCCCAGGGATGCAAGGATTCTTCAATATATGCAAATCAATCAAAGGGATACACCACATTAGCAAATTAAGGAATAAAAATCATATGATCATCTCGATAGATGCAGAAAAAGCTTTTGACAAAATTTAACACCGGGGGCTTCCCTGGTGGCGCAGTGGTTGAGAATCCGCCTGCCGATGCAGGGGACATGGGTTTGTGCCCCGGTCCGGGAAGATCCCACATGCCGCGGAGCGGCTGGGCCCGTGAGCCATGGCCGCTGAGCCTGTGCGTCTGGACCCTGTGCTCTGCAATGGGAGAGGCCACAACAGTGAGAGGCCCGCGTACCACAAAAAAAAAAACAAAACAAAAAACCCCACTGATCTATGATAAAAACTCTCCAGAAAATGGGCATAGAGGGAACCTACCTCAACATAATAAATGCCATATATGACAAACCCACAGCAAGCATCATACTCAATGGTGAAAAACTGAAAGCATTTCCACTAAGATCAGGAACAAGATAAGGATGTCCACTCTTGCCACTTACTCAACAGTTTTGGAAGTCCTAGCCATGGCAATCAGAGAAGAAAAAGAAATAAAAGGAATACAAATTGGAAAAGAAGAAGTAAAACTGTCTCTGTTTGCAGATGACATGATATTATACATAGAAAATCCAAAGATGCCACCAGAAAACTGCTAGAAGTAATCAATAAAATTGGTAAGGTTGCAGGATACAAAATTAATGCACTGAAATCTCCAGCATTCCTATACACCAACAACGAAAAATCAGAAAGAGAAATTAAGGAAACACTCCCATTTACCATGGCAACAAAAGGAATAAAATACCTAGGAATAAACCTGCTTAAGGAGGCAAAAGACTTGTACTCACAAAACTATAACACACTGGTGAAAGAAATCAAAGATGACATAAACACATGGAGAAATATACCATGTTCTTGGATTGGAAGAATCAAAATTGTGAAAATGACTGTACTACCCAAAGCAATCTACAGATTCAATGTAATCCCTATCAAACTACCAATGGCATTCTTCACAGAATTAGAACAAAATATTTTACAATTCATATGGAAACACAAAAGACTCCGAATGGCCAAAGCAATCTTGAGAAAGAAAGACGGAGTTGGAGGAATCACGATCCCTGACTTCAAACTATACCACAAAGCTACAGTAATCAAAACAGTATGGTAGGGCTTCCCTGGTGGCACAGTGGTTGAGAATCTGCCTGCCAATGCAGGGGACATGGGTTCGTGCCCCGGTCCGGGAGGATCCCACATGCCGCAGAGCAGCTGGGCCTGTGACCCATGGCCGCTGAGCCTGCCCGTCTGGAGCTGGTGCTCTGCAATGGGAGAGGCCACAGCAGTGAGAGGCCCGCGTATTGCAAAAAAAAAAAAAAAAAAAAAAGCACCAACAAAACAAAAACAGTATGGTACTGGCACAAAAACAGAAATATAGATCAATGGTACAGGATAGAAGGCCCAGAGATAAACCCACGCACATATGGGCACCTAATTTATGACAAAGGAGGCAAGAACATACAGTGGAGAAAAGACAGCCTCTTCAGTAAGTGGTGCTGGGAAAACTGGACAGCTACATGTAAAAGAATGAAATTAGAACACTCCCTAACACCATACACAAAAATAAACTCCAAGTGGATTAAAGACCTAAATGTAAGACCAGACAGTATAAAACTCTTAGAGGAAAACATAGGAAAAACACTGTTTGACATAAACCACAGCAATATCTTTTTTGACCCACTTCCTACAGTAATGGAAATAAAAACAAAAATAAACACATGGGACTTAATTAAACTTAAAAGCTTTTTCACAGCAAAGGAAACCATAAACAAGACAAAAAGACAACCCTCAGGATAGCAGAATATATTTGCAAATGAAACAACAAAGGATTAATCTCCAAATATACAAACAGCTCATGGAGCTCAATATCAAAAAAACAAACAATTCAATTAAAAAATCGGCAGAAGACCTAAATAGACATTTCACCAAAGAAGACATACAGATGGCCAAGAGGCACATGAAAAGATGCTCAACATCACTAATTATTAGGGAAATGCAAATCAAAACTACAGTGAGGTATCACCTCATGCTGGTCAGAATGGTCATTATCAAAAAATCTAGAAACAAAAAATGCTGGAGAGGGTGTGGTGAAAAGGGAACCCTCCTGCACTGTCGGTGGGAATGTAAATTGATACAGCCACTCTGGAGAACAGTATGGAGGTTCCTTAAAAAACTAAAAATAGAACTACCATACGACCCAGCAATCCCACTACTGGGCATATATCCTGAGAAAACCATAATTCAAAAAGAGTCATGTACCACAATGTTCACTGCAGCTCTATTTAGAATTGCCAGGACATGGAAGCAACCTAAGTGTCCATCAACAGATGAATGGATAAAGAAGATGTGGCACATATATATAATGGAATATTACTCAGCTATAAAAAGAAACGAAATTGAGTTATTTGTAGTGAGGTGGATGGACCTAGAGTCTGTCATACAGAGTGAAGTAAGTCAGAAAGAGAAAAACTAATACCGTATGCTAACACATATTTATGGAATCTAAGAGAAAAAGAAAAAAGAGGTTCTGAAGAACCTAGGGATAGAACAGAAATAAAGACGCAGATGTAGAGAATGGACTTAATGACACGGGGAGGGAGAAATGTAAACTGGGATGAAGTGAGAGAGTGGCAAGGACATATATACACTACCAAATGTTAAACAGATAGCTAGTGGGAAGCAGCCACATAGCACAGGGAGATCAGCTCGGTGCTTTGTGACCCCCTAGAGGGGTGGGATAGGGAGGATGGGAGGGAGGCTCAAGAGGGAGGGGACATGGGGACATATGTATGCATATGGCTGATTCACTTTGGTGTACAACAGAAACTAACACAGTACTATGAACCAATTATACTCCGACGAAGATCTATGAAAAAAAAGATTAAAAAAATTAAAATAGAATGTTTAACAATACTAGATAATGCTGGATGGAGCAAATGGAGTTCAAGTATTATAGAATACTTGAATTTTGGGGGGGCAGTGGTTAAAATATTTTTTACAATATACTCTAATAAGTCAAGGATACATACTGTAATCTCTAGGGTAAGCATGAAAAGAACAGTAAAAGACTGCATAATTAATAAACTAATATGAAGAAAAAAGAACACTCCAGCAATGAAAGTTAGTGGAGATATTGAAATAGGTAACACACTTCCCAGAGATTTAAAACAAACCAGTCAATAAAATCTTACAAGAGTTATGCAATGGATACCTTATTAAATCTTCTTTGATTTGCATGCTCTCCTCTACATTAATTAGCGGGAAAAAAGTCAAAAGCCAAAAATCAAAACATATTTATAAAAGCCAGCAACAACAAGTGAAAAACATGCTTGTCTATTAAATATTACTTCTGAGGTATAGAATAATGAAACAAAGCTTATGAAAAGATGGGTTTGGAATATTCATTCTGGAATCAATTTCATTCAACAAAGTAATTAAGAAGTCTATTGTGTATCAACTGACTCTGCCTAAACACAAAAAAAAATTCAAAAAAATTAAACTACTAAAAAATAACAAATACCGGAAAGATATCCCAGCTTTGATAAGCAAACATATAAAGCTGCAGGTATTGAACCACACAGAACTTTCAAAACACAGAAATGTGAACTCTGCGTTCAGCAGGAGAGTCGAGCTAAATTTAAAAATCATTGTTCATGTAAAGATAATGTTATGGACTGGATGCACCTGCCCCTCTCCAAATTCATATGATGGAACCCTAATTGCCAGTACGATGCTATTTGGAGATGGGACCCTTGGGATGTCATTTAGGTCTTAAGGGCTGAGAATAGTGCTCTTATAAGAGACTCGAGAGAGCCTGCTTCTCCCTCTCTCTTCGCCATAAGAGGCCACAGAGAGAAGGTGGCTGTCTGCAAACCAGGAAGACAGCCCTCACCCATCGGTGAATCTGCCAGCACCTTAAACCCTGGACTGCCTGGCCTCCAGACTGTGAGAAATAAATGCTTATTGTTTAACCCACCCAGTCTATGGTATTTTTGTTACAGCAGCCCAAACTAAGACAGAATACATGTGATATATTATTAAACAATAAGGGCAAGGAAAATGTACTATTAAATGAAAAGGAAAATAATAGGCATTCTGTGTAAGTTTATGTTTCCGATGTTGAACATTTCTAAAATACTAACAAAATCACTGAGAAAGGATGGCATGTTCAATTATCATGTACAGCTGACCCTTGAACAAAGCAGGGGTCAGGAGGTGACCCTATGCACAGCTGAAAATCCACATATAACTCACAGTTGGGCCCCTGTATACGTGGTTCCTCTGTACCTGGCCTGCACCTGTGGATTCAAGCCACCGTAGATGCTGCAGTGCTACAGTATTTACTATTGAAAAAAATCCTCATATAAGTGAAGCCGTGCAGTTCAAACCCATGTTGTCCACGGGTTAACGGTACATGAGTTTTCTACCAGGACAAAATTTTCTAAGTTTACTATCAACACAGACAAAAAGACTCTCTGAGAAGACTTGAATCACTCAGTCCGCATTCTAACAGACGTGTACTTGGCTTTCTTACCAACAGAAGATACTATACACATCTGTAATTCAAGAAAGTAAGTAGGTTTAGCTTTAGTCAGGGAAACACAAAAAAAGATGTGTTTTTGTGAGCCATTAATCAACTGATCTATATTTGTGTATGAAGAAAAATGAACAAAACCTTTAACACAGGCACCAGATTCAAGAGTAGTAACCGAGAGTCATATTATTCCGGCATCTTCGTTCGTATGTTTTAGGGAACGAGATATGACCCACGCTCATCTCAATTCATGTGATAATGGACACTGTCAAGTGACCGAAGGGCAGGCCTCCCCACTGACGTGTGTGAAAATCAGCACTAACGACTTCTCAAGTCATATTTCTGTGCGCATCACTGTATTTCATAGATAATAAATCAAAATAATAAATAATATTGATAATAAATATATATATTTATATAAATAAATATTGATAATAAATCAAAATAATAAATAATATTGATAATAAATATATATTTATTATATATATATTTATATAAATAAATATTGATAATAAATCAAAATGCTACTCAATTTTATTTCTACCACGACTGAAATGCCTGCATCCAGACAGACAGACAGACAGACAGACTTCTACATGTTTCCTGAGTCCATGTGAGCCTCTGAGGTGGCGCGCCACACGGGACAGAACACTGGGCTCAGGCGCCAGGAAGAAGCGTGGGGCTCGACAGGTGACCTTAGCGTCTCCGAGGGCCAGTGACGCCACGGCCAGTGAGGAGGCGATGTCTAACTTATGGGCTTGCTATGGAAATTAAATGAAAAATGTTTTAAGAGAGAAAAGGGAAGCAGGATGCAGTCAGTTACTGTTTGTAAAAGGGGGGCGGGGACAGGAGGCGAAGGCAAAAGCTACCCACCCTAAGCCAGAAAGTTTACTTTCCTGTGTTAGGTCTTTCCTTGCCCTGGGGTGTGACTCCTGGCAAGTCTTTCAGCTTCTGTTTTTTTATGGCTAAAATGGGGGAAATAACATGCTCTCTCATGAGGTTATCGTAAGGATCACATGAGTTAACATACATGAGAGCATTATGAGAACAACAAATGAACAATACATGAAAGGAAAAAAAAAAAAAACAACCCACAACTTTTCTTGACAGAAAAGCCAAGCAGGCAAAAAAGAGAAATTATGATTTCTCGTTTCCTGGCACACAGAATTTGATCTCTGTACGACATACTTCAAACAGCAATCACACCTCACGGTGATCACGGTGTGACCGTCTCCTCACTACACCGGCACTGCGCTACACACAGGAATATCACCGCTGGCTTTTCAGCAGCTAACGCATCATCAGGCATAAAGATGCTCAGCTGGTGCTTGTTGCACCTGCTCTTCCCATTGGGAAGCAATACACTAAGAAGTAGAAGAATTACCATTTTCTCTCCGTAACCTTGTTATGAACTTCTTAGGAGGTATGACTCCAACCTTCTTCTTCTGGGTAGCGATGCTGTGGAAGAGGTCTGCTAAGCACGTGAGAAGACTCTCCTTCTTCCTAGGTTGACTCTTGTACGCGAGAACTTTTTCCCGAAACGGACGACAAAAATAAAGTGCTTGGAGAACTGAATTGCAGTAGCAAGTATTCCCAAACTAGAATAGAAAAAAAACATTTTTGTTAAATTTGAGACAACACATTTTTCAGAGAAAGAATTTCTAAAGCTGAGAGAAGAGAAAGACAAGATAGGGAATTGATGATCCTCGTAACTTTAAAGGCATCTGCGATTAGAAATAATTGTCCTGACTGCAAATCACCCATTCTGACATGAAATGGATGCTCCTGGCATCAGTTTCAGGTTAAAACTGAAGAAAACTACATGCAATAAACTTGGCCTTTATTAAAACTGAGTTAAAGAACTACATAGTTTAAATAGTGAGATTAGTTAAGGTTTAGGCTTCTGGAGAATTCCCTTTTCAATTCCCATTGTTATGACAGTACTGGTGGTATACAAAGCATTTTCCATACTGTACATTTAAAAAATGTAACTCTCATAAATTCTTTAAAAAAACCCATAAGAGTGAGGTTTACTGTCAGGTTCTTCAGTGCCATCCAAAAAATAAACAAAAACAAAAAATAAGGAAAAACAAGATGCTCTGAAATATTAGATGGAAAAGTGATCAACAGGACAGCCTAACCGCCACTGAAATGCCCAAGTGCCAGGTCACGTTATTCTCCGCCCGTCAGAAGGACACGGACTCGGCTCCAGAGTTGAACCCTGAACTGCAGCCCCACCTCTCACGGGCCACGTGGCCTGGGGCAGGTGACTGATCACTCAGCCTCAGTTTCCTTCTCTTTAATAACAGGGGAGAAAGTCGTCCTACTTTACAGAGAAAATAACAGAGTTTAATACATATTTTTTGCCGTCTTTTTTTCCTTCCCACTGATAGACACTGACTCCCAAAGCCGGCTAATAAAACCCCCAGAAGTCCATCACTGAGGACCTGGGGCGTAAACAAGGAACGAGGACAATTCTCAGAGAACTGCCACGGGGTGGGGTCAGGCATACAGTGAGCAGAAACAGGCAAGTGGAGAAGAGTGCTGAAGAACAGGCACTCTGCAATTACGTCCATAAACACATGCACATGTTTGCTTATATTTTAAAACTAGGAAGGATACATCAAAAGCTAATAAAAAAGGTTATGTATAGAGAAAGGGAAAAGAGTAGAGAGCAATGAAAGTGACACTGCTGTACATGTACACGGTTATAAAAAGTTTACTTTGTACCCATATTTTTAAAAACTAAATTAAAATGGAACAGAAAGAACAAATTCCTAAAATTGAAAATAAATAGAAATAAATCAGACCTAAATGTGTACCAAGTTGGTGGTAGAACTACGTAAAGAAAACAATGAGGGCTTCCCTGGTGGTGCACCGGTTAAGAATCCGCCTGCCGATGCAGGGGACACGGGCTCGAGCCCTGGTCCGGGAAGATCCCACATGCTGCGGAGCAACTAAGCCCGTGTGCCACAACTACTGAGCCCACGAGCCACAAGTACTGAAGCCCACGCGCCTAGAGCCCGTGCTCTGCAACAAGAGAAGCCACTGCAGTGAGAAGCCGGCACCGCAAGGAAGAGTAGCCCCCGCTCGCCGCAACTAGAGAAAGCCCGCGCACAGCAAAAAAAACCCCAACACAACCAAATAAAGTAAATTTTAAAATAAATAAAGCTTTTAAAGAAAAGAAAAGAATGACTTCAAATAACTTTAAAACACAGGATTTTTACTATCCATGCCTACTGAACTACAGTCTAAGAACAGAAAGAACGAAGAAGTCTTAAAACAGCATTCAGTACTCACACTGTTAGAATTAACCCATTGATATTGCTATTTTGAAACCACTAAAGATATACTGTAAGACAAAGCACGGAAGGAATTCTGTTAATTTCCCCTAGGAATCAAAAAGAATAATTTTTTAAAATTTATTTTTGTCTGCGTTGGGTCTTCGTTGCTGCGCGCAGGCTTTCTTGAGTTGTGGCGAGCGGGGCCTACTCTTCGTTGCAGTGTGTGGGCTTCTCATTGCAGTGGCTTCTCTGTCGTGGAGCAGAGGCTCTAGGCGTGTGGGCTTCAGCAGTTGTGGCACACGGGCTCAGCAGTTGTGGCACGCAGGCTCTAGAGTGCAGGCTCAGTAGTTGTGGAGCATGGGCTTAGTTGCTCCGCAGCATGAGGCATCTTCCTGGACCAGGGCTCGAACCCGTGTCCCCTGCATTGGCAGGCAGATTCTCAACCACTGCGCCACCAGGGAAGCCCGTAATCAAATTTTTTAAGGTAAAGGAAAAAAGATACAATAGTAAAAATCAGAAGAGTAAAAGCCCTTTAAAGTTAAATTGGAATTAGAAATAGCAGTATAAACTCATGCCTCTTTGTAAATCTTAAAGTGTGTGTGTGTGTGTTTGCGTTCTCAGGTTCTGTCCACTGAAAAGGCCTCCACATCAGTAAATTTCCCCTTCATCCAGACTGTGGCCTCTACAAACCCTTTTCCCACAAAAAGGAACTAGGACAACTTACAGACAGGGCTGTACAACGTAACGGACAGGAGAGGTACAATGCACAAGATTAGCCTGGAATATCTTTTTGTGTGGCTGGAAGAGCCAACTTTCATCAAGAAGAATTACTGCAATGGATTAAAAAGCACATCAACTACGCAAATATCTATGTGGTTGATCAGTCTGCAGTGCAAGTTGTAAACAAGAATATAAAAAAGGAAAGCATCAAAGTTTTACCCCACCTTTCTCATAAAAACCACATTTCAGGGGGCATTAAAGTTATTGTTTAGAGAATAATTCTGGCTAATAAATCCAGAAGAAATCACTGTAAGTAATGGATTGGGTAATAATTATCCCTGGATACCTAAAACATTTGGTTGAAGGCTGGTGGGGAACTTTAAAACGGGGGGCTCAGACCTGAACGCCCAATGCATTCCAGCATCATTCAAAATGAACGGCCAAAACTTTACATCCCGTGATGTGGTGCACCAAGAAATACGTAGCAATTCCTATAAAGTATTCTTGCCTTAAAAGACGAAATAAAATCCCTAAACTTTAACCAAGTGTCTAGACTGAACTACCAATTTACAAGATACTCAGGGAACAGAGGAAGAAGTTAAATACCCCAAAAAAGGAACAGGACCACAGACTCAGTGAAGACGTACAACTTCTAGGTTCACATTGCTAGTCAGAGCCAAGAACTGATTTCGTAAAGACAGATGCGTTTACAGGCTTTCCAGAGAAATGCTGAAAGTGTATGACGATGGTGCCTCGATATTACTGATCATGAATACAACCATGGATATCCTTCAATAAAGCCTATCCAGGGGCTCAGTACACCTGCAGTAGAATCTCCAATACTACTAAGATTATCTTACCAATTAATCAGTATTAATTAGTCTGAAAAATACTAGTAATTGTACAACAGTCTAATGACCCCAATGGCCAACAAACTATGGCTTTGTAAACTGAACAGAAGATACAATCCCCATAATTCGGACATTTTATTAAACAATAAACAACAGCGAACTATAACAACTTCCACAGGAAGTTAAACAGGAAGTTAAGCAGGAAGATAAACAAAAGACAGCATCTTACAGTATATTAGAAACATTTATGATGATGAAGCTTGACCTACTAATAAAAAAGCAAATAAAATAAGCTGAGGAGCTGGCATGTAGAGAATGCGGAAGTCAGCCTCCTGCTAATCTTCTGACTACAAGCAATAGGTAACATTACAACCAGTCTTTGAGGCTTTTTCTATTACGGTCTTCTTTACTTACCTTCATCAACCCCGTTAAAGAAAAATTAGAGGTTGAAGCTACTACTAGGTCTCCAGAATAAACTAACTTTCAATCTTATTCATAACTCTGAAGATTTTCCTTCAATTTCCCTGATTTTTAGTAGTAACTTTCACTGAAGTTCCTGAAACCTAAAAACGCATCCTTCAAGTATACAGCTTTCATGCAACAGACTGTCTGGGATGATTTCCTCTGCACTCTTGCTTCTGAATAGGGCTGAAACCTACCCTGTGCTTTTTTCAGCTGGTTCTGAAGGTCAAAGGTATGACCAGGTTTAAAATCAGGGGAAACAAATATTAAAGGTCTGATCGCTGACTTCTCAATTGCACAGTGACCTATCCCTGTTTTCTCTAAGTCTTGGGAAAAAAAAAAAAAAAAAAAAGATTTCTCATATCCCCATCAATGAGATCATTTTGAGCACAAATCCCTAATACATGCATATCTGTTTAGAAATAATATATGTACTACATTACGTACACTAAAAATATAACAAATGTGATTAAGATGAACATTTCAAATTATTATACTAATATTTTGTTTTCACTAAAAATTATTAAGTAAGAGCAATGAGACTTAGTAATACTGCTTTTTTGTAAACTATGGGTTATAGATTTTAATAGAGTGATTTGACAGCTCAGTTATTTGGCTATGTAGTTTTAAGGGATATCAAAGTTGAAAAAGGTATCTCCATAAAGATACATACGTAGGTCCAAGTGGAAAAGACTATCTCCATGACAGCCTTTACTTTCTAAACTATGGTATTAGATAGTCGATCCTATCTACCAAATTTGTTTGAATTCATTTAAGTAATTATCTGTCTTGAGAGCAGCAAAGCCTGGCCACTGAGCACACAGGATCTAAAACCAAGCTATCTAGGTTCAAGCCTGGTTCTGCTACCCGACCCTGGGAAATTACCAAGCCACTCTCTCTTCATTGGTTTCCTCATCTGTAAATGACATTTATAACAGCACCCACCTCTACAACCTTGTAAAGAATTAAATGAATGATCTGCATGAAGAACTTATCATGGTTCAGAATACCTCATCACTACATGGTTATTTTTGAAACAACCTTTTTGAGCCATCTGTCCCTTTTGAAAAATTAGCTTAGCTGAAATAGATTAAATCCTGTAATCCCTAAGTCTACACCTGAATCATAATAGATTGCAACAGCACAAATGAATAAGAGGGGTGATACTTAGCCTTTGGTACTATGCAACTTGCAGTGACATAGGACCAATACACACGTGGACAGAGTAGTATGGGTGCCAGTGTCAACCAATTATTAAGAATCAGTAAAGCTTAACCTGTATCTTTCCTTTTTAGATAAAAATAAACACTAGAAATGCTCATATTTTGGTCCCCAATGAATCATCTTACATATTTCACTTGGAAACTACTGGTTTTAATCACAATTATGTCAACAGTATTACCTTTAAGAAATGTTTTTAAATGTTTAAGTGCCCCACGGGCCTCCATGCTGGCTGGCGATGGTGCCTTCCTGTGAACACCCTCCCTTCTATGGGAAGGCCCTCCTCCTCCAACCACAATCTGTTTAGGTGGCCCTGTTTTACATAAGTCTAGACCCCACGTGCCCCTACCCACCCGCTCTCTGCAGCCAGGTGAACCTAATCCAGATTCTCATGGACATCTGTTCCTCCCCCCTCCCTTGCTCCCCTGCCCCAGGCTTCCTCACGGGAACCGACTTCTCTGTGCTAGTTCTGTACGACTGTCAGTCACAAGCTCTTTTTCTTTCTTTTTTTCTGTGGTACGCAGGCCTCTCACTGTTGTGGCCTCTCCCGTTGCGGAGCACAGGCTCCGGACGCGCAGGCTCAGCGGCCACGGCTCACGGGCCCAGCCGCTCCGCGGCACGTGGGATCTTCCCGGACCGGGGCACGAACCCGCGTCCCCTGCATCGGCAGGCGGACTCTCAACCACTGCGCACCAGGGAAGCCCTTTTTTTGTTTTTGTTTTTAATTTTTTTTTGTTTTTTGGGGGTTTTAAAAATTTTTTTGTTTTTTTGACAAGCCCTTTTGTAGACCCTGCAACAAGGTCGGGCACTGGATCCAATCTGGCCAGAGGCCTTGGGGCAGAGTTCTTTGGTCAGGTTTGATATGGATGGTCTGGGATCTCTGAAGATATAAGACGGCCATCAGGTGGAGAGAAGCTAAAGGAAAAGGAAACCGATGCAAAAGAAGACAGAACCAAGAGACACAGGCCTAATCAACTTTACAACCTACAAATGGAAAGTTCCATTTTTATTTCTTGCTCTCCGCCATGATGGCCCCTGTTCCCTGGATTCAGAGTTCCAACTAGTGACTACTAGCAATTCAGGTTAAAAAGACTTTTATAAGATGGTCTAGCCCCACAAACCTACTTGTGTTTGGGAACCTACTGTGTTAGAAAATTAAAATAAACTCATATAATGAAATGATTTTTAAAAGGCTATTAATAATGGAGAGACTGGGCTTCCCTGCTGGCGCCGTGGTTGGGAATCCGCCTGCCAATGCAGGGGACAAGGGTTCGATCCCTGGTCCGGGAAGATCCCACATGCCGGGGAGCAACTAAGCCCGTGCGCCACAACTACTGAGCCTGCGCTCTACTAGAGCCCGTGAGCCATAACTACTGAAGCCCACGCGCCTGGAGCCCGTGCTCCGCAACAAGAGAACCCACCGCGGTGAGAGGCCCGGGCACCACAACGAAGAGTAGGCCCCGCTCGCCGCAACTAGAGAACGCCCGCACACAGCAACGAAGACCCAGTGCAGCCAAAATAATAATTATAATGAAATTTTTTAAAAATGGAGAGACTGCACAGAAAGTAGGAAAGAGACACTACTAGTCTAAACCACTACTCTCGGGCTTCCCTGGTGGTGCAGTGGTTGAGAGTCTGCCTGCCAATGCAGGGGACATGAGTTCGAGCCCTGATCTGGGAAAATCCCACATGCCGCAGAGCGGCTGGGCCCATGAGCCACGGCCGCTGCGCCTGCGCATCCAGAGCCTGTGCTCCGCAACGGGAGAGGCCACAACAGTGAGAAGCCCGCGCACCGCGATGAAGAGCGTCCCGCACCTGCCGCAACTAGAGAAAACCCCGGCACAGAAACCAAGACCCAGCACAGCCAAATAAATAAATAAATAAAATAAATTTAAATCACGACTATCAACTTTACTAAAATAAGTACTCATTAGCTACAAGACATAAAGGAAAAGGGCAATCTGGTTTATCAGATTAAACAATTTGTTTTCAAAGAATTTAGCTGTCTACAAACAGCAGACACATAAGGGGGGTATTTCACAGCAAGAGAAAGCTTCCAAAGGCTCCTCTCCCTCCTCAAGATGGCTTCTGCACCCCTGAGCGACACAAGCATTTCCCCTCTCCTAACATCCTGTACCATCAGAAATACTAACTTATTCACAAGAGTTAACCCAACAGGAAATCCCCACTCTATGTACTATGCAAATCACAGTGATGGCATCAGAGTTACCATTAAGAGTAAACGGCCATAAAAGCCATATTCCTCCAAGATAAAAATATCTACAGCTGAAAATAATGGAAAACAGATGGTTATTAACAAAGTAAAGAGTAACCACTCTGCATTTTCTGGTAGATTAATTAACTGTGGGGTTTTGGGGTTTTTTTTTTTTCTCCTTCTCTCCATTAAAAAAAAAGAAAAAAAGTCTAATTTTCTAACTGCCCAAATACACATACTATTTCCCAAAAGCAAGTGCTCTTGAGTGATTCTACCACTTACTGGTCGCAAAAAGGGATCCAATCAGGCAGATCTAATGGGAACCCTTTTCAGGATTAGCTTTCTGTAAGAGCAATTAAAGTGAGCCTGCACACTTAGCTAAGAGCAGACTGACGAAAAGAAAATATGCCTGTGCCTCACTTCAACAGAATCCAACTGCTAGGAAAGGTCAGCCACCAAGTGCCTTACAGCAGCTACTACCTTCCATGTTGTTTACAACACCAACTACTTGGCAGACAGGCACAGGGACAGGAGGAAGCTGTTAAAATGTTCGTCTCTCAATTAACTAAGGGGTCTCCCCGACCCCTCAAAGCTCCAACCTTAATTTTTTTTCCGTTTTTTTCTTTTTGCGGTATGCGGGCCTCTCACTGTTGCGGCCTCTCCCGTTGCGGAGCACAGGCTCCGGACGCGCAGGCTCAGCGGCCACGGCTCACGGGCCCAGCCGCTCCGCGGCACGTGGGATCCTCCCGGACCGGGGCACGAACCCGCGTCCCCCGCATCGGCAGGCGGACTCTCAACCACTGCGCCACCAAGGAAGCCCCCCCCAAAACTTTTTAAAGGGGAAAAAAAAAAAAAAAAGCCCTGTACATAAGAGATCGAGAACCAGAATGGCATCCACCCTCTCAGCATCAACAGAAGCCAGAAAGCAGCGGAGTAAGCCCTGAAAAATTCTGAAGGAAGGTTGTAACCTAGGATGGATATCTAGCTCTAACAATAACCAAAACAGTCTTAAATACACAAGATCTCAAAGTTTGTATCCATGCACATTTCCTAAACAAGCATCTACAGAATGTGTTCCACAAAGCAAGGGAGGAAAAACCCGGAAAGAAGTCGGGATGAAGGCAAGGAGACAAGTGCAGGGAATGTGACGGGCGATGGAAGAGACGTCACCAGGCACAGGCTGCACAGCAGGAGGACGGGGGGCTGGGGGGTACCTGACAGGCACCGCTCAGTGGCAACTGATCTTGAGAAGGTCTTTTTGGCTTTCTTTAGTTCTGCTGAAGGCTTTGGGAAGAATAAATGAAAGTTTAGGACATGGAAAAAATAAAGCAATGATTAATTCCATATTGGGAGAACTGGGGGAAAGTGAAGTTGGGCAGGGATGGTGAGAAAAGAGAGTGAAGTTTCTCATCTGCCAAAACAGGAAGTCAGTAGACTTTTTTTTTTTAATGGCAGTATAAGTACCTGATTTAGGCTGTAAGGATACATTCCAGAAAAAACAGCCCGAGGGCTAATAAGTGGCCTCCTCTAGGGAGGGGAAGAGAGGGAGGGTGGGCACTGCTGATCCTGTGTTACTAGCTTATGTCCAGCGCAGACAGAGAAGGGTCCCCAAGCAAGGCAAGACACACATACCACCGCAACTGCCCTCCTCAAATCGCACAAGAAATCTATCTGTACACAATGACGTGCCAGTACTCAGTAACACACCAATCTGTTCCATATAACTTACTTTCTTACCTGTATTACCACCAATACACATTTTAAAACACTCACCATGGATCCACCTAAAGTACAGTTCAACATAAACTACCATGACAACTATATAACAAAGATCTGTGGTGTTTTCTCATGATTCAGGAAAGAGTTAACAATTCTAAAGAAAGTTCTTCCAGGGCTTCCCTGGTGGCGCAATGGTTGAGAGTCCGCCTGCCGATGCGGGGGACGCGGGTTTGTGCCCCGGTCCGGGAAGATCCCACGTGCCGCGGAGCAGCTGGGCCTGTGAGCCATGGCCGCTGAGCCTGCGCGTCCGGAGCCTGTGCTCCGCAACGGGAGAGGCCACAACAGTGAGAGGCCCGCGTACCACAAAAAAAAAAAAAAGAAGAAAGTTCTTCCAAAGTTTTAATAATGTATAATTAGAATGATTACCTCCACAAGGGCAAGGCTATGTTTTTTTCTTACATTTCACACTTTTAAATCTATACCACTGGGACAATGCCAGAAGCAAACTGACAAAGACGCTATAGACACATGGGGGCATTTACAAAACTATATTTATATCTGTACATTTGGACCACTTATATTTAGACACGTAAATAATTCTCAAAGAATCAAAGAGATCATTTGGTCTAGGCCATATGAAATTTTGGGTATGAGAAAATTCTGACACAAAATAGGAAAAAAAATCAGGCTGACAAGTTAGAAACTGTTCCAAGACTCTTAAGACTTCAGGCAACGGGGACTTCCCTGGTGGCGCAGTGGTTAAGAATCTGCCTGCCAATGCAGGGGACACGGGTTTGAGCCCTGGTCCGGGAAGACCCCACATGCTGCAGAGCAACTAAGCCTGTGCGCCACAACTTCTGAGCCTGCGCTCTAGAGAGCCCGCGAGCCACAACTACTGAAGCCCGTGAGTCTATAGAGCCTGGGATCTGCAACAAGAGAAGCCACCACAAAGAGAAGCCCCCACACCGCCATGAAGACCCAACACAGCCAAAAATCATAATAATAATAAATTTTTTAAAAAAAGACTTCAGGCAATGTTGTTTCCCTCCCATTAGAGATAATTCTGAAATTCCAAGTCATGTTTCTTGGCATTGAGTCTACGGATACAAAGGAGCAAACTTCCTTTAATAAGTTATGAACTGCATTCATCATTCTTAACACTACTTCCAAGCATAATTTGAGGGCTACATATCAACGGGTACTTACATTGACTAATCCAAAATAGTGCTCGTTGACTGGAAACTGTTCTGGACCAATCTCTTTCTCTAATGCCGAGGCATTGGCGCCCTATAAAATGAAAAACAGAAATCTTAGTATTTACAGTATTTTCCCAATACTGTCACAATTATAAACACATTACAGAGAAACCCTTAAAATACTTTTCTTGGTCCCTATCGCCACCTAACATTATGGAAAGAAAATAAAGGGTGATAGTGAAGAATAAAGGCTTTTAATAATATGACTAAAAGCTAGTGTGCGGGAACATTCTCACGGACAAAGCCTGGATCAAGGAATTCTAGCAAATCCTGCTCCTTGTTTTCAGCAATGGATGGGAGCCCCTGCTGTATCACATGGTCTAACAGGAGTGTAATCTCCGAGCAGCCATCTCAGAGAGCTGAAATTTTGTGAAATTGAATATGCATATATTCAGTGAGCTAACACTTCTTCAGAGGTATATACCTGGAAAATTCTCACACAGAATGGAAGGTGACAAGAACGTTTGCTGAAATGTCACTGACGACCGCACAGCTGACCGCAATCTAGATGGTCTATAAAATGACAGCATACCAGTAGCAGTCAGAATAAATGAACTAGATTTACATACAAAAACATGGATATTTGTCAAAAACATAGTATTAAGTAAACAAAGTAAAAACGAGATCAACATAGATCACTAGCACACACAGATATAACACAGTCCATGGTAAACGGGCTGGAAGAATGTACACGGAACACACTTGAGTGGGGCCGGAAGAAGAGGGCCAGGATGTGGAGCGCAGGGCGAAGGACAAAAGGGAAAAGACAAAATGAAGCCCAACAAGAGGGGGGCCGGGCCCAGACGGTAACCGCGCGCCACGGTCTCAGGAACACGACCGACTCCATTCTGTGCACCTGAGGTCTCTGAAGGAACAGGGACGGGGAGTCGGGGGGAGCGGTGGGCAGCACACAGGCCCTGAGCACCCGCGCACACTAGCAAAGGGGCTCCCGACGGAGCCGGAAAGGGAAGCAGAAGCAGTTCGGAAGACACAGGAACTCGGCACAAGTCTACCCGGCAATTCCCAAGAACACACACTACCGGACAAATACAACCGATGCTACTCACAAAACAGCCCAACGCCACCTTGCGGAGCTGCACAAAGATGACGACACGACACGCACGCCATGCCGCCCCAAGGGTGCGAGCACGGTCGGCACCACCTGGTGCCCAGAGCCCACCCCGCTGTTTCTGGAGCCTGGGAAGCCCAGACCTTTGTCAGACGCCGCCGCCCCGACTTCCTGATGGGCCAGGCCTGAAATAAGTACTGATGAAAGGGCCGGGGTGGGGGGGTGGGGGGGGTGTTAGTGGTCACGTTCCACCAAAAGGAGACACTTCCTCTCAAATGCCCTCCAGCCATCCAGCACTTGTATACATACATGATACTGTCTTTATTTTTTTAATTTAGGAATTACTATTCAGCTTTCTATAAATCCCCGACACAATCACTACTTCACAGATACCATTTATTTCTAAAGTTGGCTCTCCATGAACTGTTTTATAACGACAGGAAATTCAGTTATTACGGCAACTTCAGGATCCACTGAACAGAGCCGTCTTGGTGGAAGGCTACAAGCCCACTCTCTGCCCCCGCCAGCTCAAGTATCTTGTCGCAGAATTTCCTCACATATGTTGAAAAGTATCACTAAGCCAGATGTAAGAATTTAAACTGATATTGGTGTATTCAAATGAGTATAACCCCTTTCCCCCCCACACACAAAAAGACAAGAAAAGGTGCTGTTATCCAAAGTACAACCTCATGCGTCTATGTACTTGGGACAATAAAATGCCAGTACACATACCTGGGGAAAGCATTTCTGGCCCTCGGGATGAAGCAAGAACAGAACACCATGTGCGCATTCTCCGCCCTAACACCGATCGCATGCCACACCCGTGTGCTCTGACCACCCCATGTCCCGCTGGTGTCCCCACACGCTTTCCAGGCGCTGCTCAGAAAGCCCTTCCCCCACCCATCCTGGCCTCAGGGTAGTTCTGACTACGGTTCAAGTTCTTAGCCTCTCCGTGCCTCAAGTTCCTAAGGGTAAGAGGGAAATGGCACCAACTACTTTACAGAGTGGCTACGGATAAACTGAGTTGAAGCTTTTGTAAAAGCATCCGGCTGTGCCTTGTACGTGAGCCGGTGTCCGTAAATGCCGCTTCCCTTCTCTCCCTTCCCTTCAATTCCAAGGGGAAGAAAAGCTACTCTCATTGGCCAGTAATATTAATAAATATGACCGACTCCATGCAATAGCTAAGAAATAACAAGAGGAGGAAACAAAAATCAGAAGGAGAAAATGAGAAAGCTTCATTAAAAAAACAGATCATCGGGCTTCCCTGGTGGCGCAGTGGTTGAGAATCCGCCTGCCGATGCAGGAGACACGGGTTCGTGCCCTGGTCCGGGAAGATCCCACATGCCGCGGAGCAACTAAGCCCGTGAGCCATGGCCGCTGAGCCTGCGCGTCCGGAGCCTGTGCTCCGCAACGGGAGAGGCCACAACAGTGAGAGGCCCGCATACCGCAAAACAAACAAACAAACAAAAAAAAAAACAGATCATCTCCTCAACCTGGCCAACTCCGCGACACAGCCCCTGGAAGAACCCTCACAATACTCCCCAAAAGCCGAGCCACCAGCAGAACCACAACCCAACGGGGCTGGATTGAGGAGGAGGTTAAGTGCGATGACGTGGAAACTCAGACCACCGTCATTTAACCTTTCTGGTAATTTAAGACTTTCTATTTGCAAAATAATAAGGGCCAGTCTCCTCAGCAATTTTCCAAACCCCCAGCTCCAAGCTTATCTGTTGGGTTTACAAGTAAGCCTTTACACAAACAGGTTTTCACAGCCGAAGATCAGGTAATTTCTAAAGTGTCTTCTAACTTAACATTCTGCCATATTTCCAATCACTTTTATCGATGCTTCCGAGGACACTACTGCATTAACACAAAGCTGCAGGGAATTCTAAGCGAACCGACACATGCCCAGCAGCACGATTCGACCGACAGGGAGGGATTGTGGCTGCAGATACAGCAAGGGCAGCAGATGGAGACGGACAGTACAGAGGGGACAGAACTTGCTTGGCGACAGTTCTGAAGGCAGGCACGGCACAGCAAACCGAACCTCCGCACAGCAGGATGACGCCGCGGAGCGGGTTCTGTGAACTTCAGGAGGAGAGTCCCACGGCACGAACTCAAGACTTTCTTGCAGAAATGACCAGGGCACATGCCTACCTCTAGCCAAATGCTAACTACAGAGGCAAAGTGTAGACAAAGCAATCCAGTTTCCGATGAGTGGTTTTTTTTTTAATTTAAGCGTTTTCAAAACTACAGTTAGATATAACCGGTGAAAAACCACCACGAAGCCAAAAACTTGCCACACAATTTTTAGTACGTATACCAGGGTTCTCAAACATCATCCCTTGAAGATTTTATTGAAGGCTGACACACCCTATCATGTCAAATAACAGTCAGTCAAGCACCGCAAGATTTAAATTGAGCCTAGAACAAGTCAACATCCAATAGTAATGGCTCTGAACAGCCTTGCATCCCCACACTTGAGAAATATGACCCTACTGCAATTAACAGTGCTTTACGAAATCACGATTCTTTACTGGGATAAAGGGAAGAAATGTTGGTGTTCTCAGTTAGGAATTTCTGCTCTAAAGCTTTCGTGGGGAACAGGATCCACTTGTTTTGTCTGAGGACACAGCACGCCCAGAAGGAAGAAGACATTCTTTCTGGCGGTTCTGTCTCCATTTTTGTAACTTACATACGATTATTTTAGACTCAGTACCTATTACTACAAATTCATCCAGAAGAAGGAATTAGATGTTCGTGACCCTCCTGACGAAAACAACCAAAAGGTGAATGAATTTTTTAATTAAGACAATAATAATTTACTGAGCTGGTGAGGAAATAAGGAACCTGCAGAAACCAAAAAACGAAGTCATGGGAGAACCCTGGGAGATAAACAAATGCCAAAGACAGATTTTACATGGAGGTCACCTGCCAACACTAGTGACCTGTGCACCCTACTCTGACAGCTGGATGGAACAGAGCATAATAACCGGCGCTGAAGCTTAGGGCCAACCAAAGACAGGGAGGCCAGCAGAAGACCCCGGCATGACAGTGAGCCCAAGAGGGCTACGTCTTCAGCTAAGGGGGGAACGAGAAATAACCCTGCACCACAGAAGGAGACAGCAACGAAACCTGCCTGACTTGTCCTAGGTGTGGGAGTGGGGGAGATGATAAATATCTTCCCAACAGTCATAGCCACAAGCTGGCCCTACTCAAAGCTTGTGACCCAAATTCACACATGCCATACGATCTTACAGACGAACAAAATCAGGCAGAAAATGTAATTCAAAGAGGTCCTGAGTTGACAGTGCCCTCTTCCACCTTACAACTAGCAACCAACGGAATTACAAACTCACTCTAGAAGACAAATTCAATCTACCCCATGAAGAATTCCCACAAATAAAACTCCAAGAGATTTGAGTTCACAATCAAAAATCACACATACACAGAAGAACAGAAAAACAAAGCACCACGAGTAAAAGCCAGCAGAAGCACAGATGGCAGAATTAGATTCAAGATATTAAATACCAGGACTATTTCAGACATGATACAAAACAAACACTTAATATGTGCAAAGAAATAGCCAAAGCTTGATTATAAGAACAAAGATGAGAATTTAAAGCCTAAGCTGATTTTTTTTAAGAACCAAAAAAAACTTCTAAATATAAAAAGTATAAAATTTTTAAATATAAAAATTAATTGAAAGTTAAAAACTCAATGGTAACTATGAAGACAGTTCAAAACAACAACAAACAACAGTGGTTGCCAGGGATTAAGGAGAAGGAGGGATGAACAGGCAGAGCTGAGAGGATTTTTAGAGCAGTGAAAACACTCTGTACGATACCATAATGATGAACAGACGTCATTATACATTTGTTCAAACCCACAGAAAGTGCACCAAGGGTACACTGTAAACTATGAACTTTAGATGATTACGATGTGTCAGCATAGGTTCATCAACTGTAATAAGTGTGCAACTCTGGAGGGGCTGTCAACAAGGGGTGAGGCTGTGCACGTGTGGGCAGGAGGTACATGGGAAATCTCTGTACTTTCCCTTCCATTTTGCTGTGAAACTAAAATTGTTCTTCAAAGAAAAAAAAGTTTAATAAAATAAATAAAATCAGAAAGAAAAAAAGCCTCAATGGCTGTGCTTGAGAAACAAGGTTAATATTGGATAATATTTTAAAATCAATATCCCTGTCAGTATAATGCTACTAATTGAAACTAAAGGTTTATTAAAATAGGAAGTATTGTTTCATGGAAAACATTTCATGGAAAAATGGAGCCATTATGGAGCTACTGAGAGAGACCAGGGTACACTAAAAATAGCACTCAACTAGCAAAGCTACAGGCTTGAGTCTGGCTCTGGCCATGCCACTAACTAGCTGTAATACCTTGAGAAAAAATGCTTCTCTCTCGGGACCTGGGTTATCTCCTATGTAAGATCTTGATCTCTATAGTACCTCCATCCCCACATTTCTAACAATGTGTGAACCTACCGGCTCTTCCAAGCTTATTAAAACATTAAGGATAAGACGTTGCACAGTCTATTGAAGGTCAGACACTAACAAGGTTCTGGATGAAAGTTAGTACAGTATCATCCTCAGAAACAATCGTCCCATGTAAGACTTTGCAGGCCATGGAGTAAGTGCCTCCTTAAACCCACCTAGTATGATTCTTAGAAAGCTGCATCATGCCAAAAATAACCATCCAAGCGAAAGAAGAGTAAGTTGAAACTATAAGGATACCCTTTATTTGTTGATAAGGATACCTATGTTTTGAAGATACCATCTGCAAATAGGAAAAAAGAAAATCACTTGGGAGACAGCTGCTTTTGATTAAATAATGTTTATACAGTCAACGGTGGAAAACACACATCTGACTGCCCTGCATGTGCCATTATGAGAAAGAAACAATTATACAGAAGCAAACTGATACCGAGGAATCTTTTCAACAAAGTAAATTAAGGAGATCTCTTCCACAATCTAAAGCTAGACTATGGTAACAAATGGTATCTATGAAGACATATCATTTTGAAAAGCTAATTATGTTCAGTGTGTACTGTTTAAGAAAACAGGGTACTTAATACATTTTAGCAGGAAATAAAAAATGATGAAAACCTAAAATATGAACATCTCCATCAAGAAAACATACTTATCAAGAATACAGTCGTCCCTCAGTATCTGTGGGGAATTGGTTCCAAGGACCTCCACGTGTACCAAAATCCAAGGATGCTCAAGACCCTTATGTCAAGTGGTGTAGTACTTGAGTATAACCTATGCACACCCTCCCGTACGCTTTAAGTCATCTCTCAATTACTTGTAATACTCAATGCAATGTAAATGCTGTGAAAATAGTTGCCAGCACACAGCAAATTCAAGTTTTGCTTTTTGGAACTTTCCAGAATTTTTTCCCCAAATATTTTCAGTCCTCGGATGTGGAACCCACAGATACGGACAGACGGCCAGCACTTCCTTCTTTACATTAGATGGTTACAGTTCTTTATAGCAGATAGTTTGTATTTAATACAAACATGAGAAAATACATTTTCCCCACTTCTGTGTTTCAAGTCCTATCTTAGAATCCAGCGTCTATCATTCCAAGTTTAATACCGAAGTGGGTCAGATCAGGTCAGTACCCAAAGGAGAACTGCCAAAACAGGCAGGAAAGGCTTCCTGATGATCAAAGGAGCAAGTGACCTTAGCAAACTAAGAACAGTTCTGGAGGCACAGGAAGAGCCCATGCCGACGTGAGGATGTGAACACAACAAAGAGGAAATGAATGCGAGCTGTAAAAGGATGATTCCAAAGTAGGAAGATGTAAGAAACAAGTTTCTGTCTCCTAAACAAGAAAATGGAGAAGAAAGAGAGGGCTGAAAGTCCACGCCTCTTCTCCCGGAAACGCTGTATCCCTGAAACTAAATCAAAGACAACAAACATTTTAATGAAAAAACAAACCATTTCCATAACCTCAGTTTCAGGCATCATAAAAATCATCCCAAAGCAGCAGTCCTTCAGAAAAGATGAACCTCAGTAAGCATCTGAGTACTTCTGCCCAGCCTGTGCCCAAAGCTGCGGATGTTATTTTCAAACAGTCACACCCATTAGCAGCGGGGTGAGAACAACGCAGTGGCTCACAAGCACCACTCGCTTTGTCAGTAAAACAGAACAGATGACAGCACATCTCCCTACCAAGAGGAAACTACGGGTTGTGGAACTTTTGTTCCAATATTCCAGTATGCATGTTAGGTCTAGCTGTAAAGCGAATTTTCACTGTGGCTTCAAATCAGAAAACGTTTGATGTACATTAAAAAGGATAAAGAGAAACTGCCAAAGTCATAATCCAATTGGGGAGTACACAGTGAATAAAAATTAGTCTTTCATGATGACAGGTAGAAAATTATTTTTAAAATAAATCTAAAGTTATAAAGGAGAGAACAGATAGCAAACTGCTCTGCCACAACACAGTATGCACTACGGGGTGTCAGAACAGGAAAGACGCTGAGAGCTGGAGAATTGGGGGAAGGCTTCACAAACACATGGAACGAGAAGAGCCAAGCCTCGATTTTCCTTCAGAGGTATTTGCATCAGCGCTGTGCACGTGCCCTGATGCACGTGAGGGCGCGTCCCCCTCCGGCTCAGGCTGTGCGGCCCTGAGCGAGGCCCACAGACCGGGAGGCCTGCCTTCCTGGCCTGGTTCTAACACATGAACAACTAGGCGGCGTCACCTTCTGCAAATCACCGCTCACCTTCCTCACCAGCGAGGTGAGAGAGGCCAGATGTGTGGCACCGACTGAGAACCTAAAAGGCTTCAATTCTAAAACAGTGAGCAGCAATACAGAGTCACACTGAAGGTGTGAATTCAGGGCAAAAGCTATTTCACCCCAAGCCCCACTTTCCCCGCCTCCCCAACGGGGCAAACCACAGCCCCTCCGGGGCCTGCTTCCGCCAAATGGACAGGAGGCGTTCAGGGCGACGCCCGGCACCGAAGGTGCTGAGCACGCAGCCCCCTCTGCTCCTTCCTACTCCCACCCTGGGCTGGGCCCCTCGAAGACCTGAAATCCCCACGTTGACTGAGGAAGGATCTGGGGGTCCCACACTCAGGACAGTGATTCTAAGAATCCTAGGCCCGCCACAGTGGCCTTCTCTGCTTGTAACTCTGCCATCAGAGTTCAAATGGGCTCCGCAGAAAGGACAAAGGACCCCCGGACTGGCCCAGACCTAAGACGGCGCTGCCCTGTTGCAGCAGATCACAGGGGCTGCGAGTGCTTTTGAGGAGCAGCGGCCACACGGGGCAGAGCCACCCCGGCGAGACGGGCTGTGCCGCCGGCAACCCTCAGCCGCGCAGGGAGGGCAGAGCCCAAGGCCAGCGCACGAGGCCGGGCCCGAGGCAGGTCCTCTGGAAGCCATCTCCGTGAGCTCCTCAAAGAAGGGGAAACCGTACAAGTTCACTGTCCGACGGTAGGTGTGCACACATGCACACGTCCCTGTGTATGTCCCATCCTCCCTCCTACCCGCCTGACCACACCCCGCCCCCGGGATTCTTCCCAGAAGAAACTAAAGGAGCTTACTTTCTCCTTCAACTGCCAGCACAGGAGCACATATTACACGTGTGAAATTCCTCATCTAAGCTCTCCAGGAAAACTCAGTTCTAGGATTAATCACTGGCCAAAGACTGAAAATTTAAAGTTAACTCAGAAGTCGGCACTTACGTAATCCTTTTCACCTAAAAGTGATACATGTACAGACATGCCACGTAAAAAACAGAAGCTAAGCAACAAATTACACATCTGCATCACTACTGTAAATCAATGACTAACGACCAAACCAAAAACAATAGGCATATAATTTTAACCGCTAAAAATTCAAATATCCACTAAAACTCAATGTTCCTATCAGACGTGAGCTAAAAGCTACAACCTTCAAATTATCTGACCTAATATCGCCAACGAAAAGTTTGGTTATATAATTCGTGGCTAAATGTGTGTTACGTACAGAGAATATTTATATGAAGAGGATGAAAGAAGACATGGATTCACTTCAAATCTCTGCAGTCAGTCAAGGGATGGAAAAGTGTTCGCACTGAGCTGGTGCCACAACGAAAAAACCCATACGCTCTGACCTGCGTGTGGTCACAAGACACAGAGTCACGGAAGGAAACCTCGCTGGTTCACCTCCGTCAAAGCAACAGCGGTGACACTGGGCTTCTTTAGCAAGAATTACCCTGTCACTCCGTCACATTTAGCTTCACAGTAACATCCGAAAGAAAATGCTCCAACATGACCAAACATACTTAATGAGTTGAATGGGCACAATGAACTTTACACATCCCACCCTTCTACCAAGGCCAAGTAATTCACGAAATACCTCATGGACGGTTAAACGTTTAAAACGCAGCTATATCTGAACTCCATTACCTACGACCGGAAAGGGGGGCAAGATTTGCTTTTCACAGCATCTCTGCATACCTTTCAATGCAGAGATTCACCTGCAAGGCCAAAGAAAATTACAAGAAATGTTTCATCGTTTTGAGCCCTTTCTACCACATTCTTGACAGTTTTTATATGCTGTGTTACCAAATGTTTCAGCTCTCTAAAGAACAAGGGGCCCTGGACCGGAAACCAGGCCAATCCTCAGACACCTGACCCGGGTGACTGACGTGGGCGGCGGCGCTCAATCAGCAAACGTGGGGCAACGCTTGTCCACCTACGAAAGCATGGCCACCTCTGTTCTCCCCAAATCCTAGGCTACGGTAAAGTGAATTACTTGTAAAGTCCCTCAGATTCCTGACAGGAAAATCACCATATAGTTAAAAGGTATTATTAAGTTGAAGTGAAATCAAAATTATATGAATTCTTTTTTTTTGCGGTATGCGGGCCCCTCACTGTTGTGGCCTCTCCCGTTGTGGAGCACAGGCTCTGGACGCACAGGCCCAGCGGCCACGGCTCACGGGCCCAGCCGCTCCGCGGCACGTGGGATCCTCCCGGACCAGGGCACGAACCCGTGTCTCCTGCATCGGCAGGCGGATTCTCAACCACTGCGCCACCAGGGAAGCCCCAAAATTATATGAATTCTTGACTGACTTATTCTGTTACTATAACAACAGAGTCCATACTCCAGATTCTAGGGGCTAACTGTAATAAAAACTAAAATTCTCATCAAACTTACATAGTTTTGTCAAATATAGAAGGGAACTGAGCGCAGCTGGCCCCACGTGGAGTCCTGTCCCGAACGTCACTCAAGGCGGCATGATGTCACAGAAAGCACAGAGCAGCAAGTCCCAGGCTCCGTCCCGCCACCAACACCACTCAGCTGACAAATCCTCAGCATCAACTATTTCAGAACACTTACAACCAGGGGTTGTAAAACTCTTCTGATAAACTGAGAACACTTTCTAACTCATTTTACGAAGCCAGCATTACCCTGACTCTGAAGCCAGACTAAGACGCTATAAACTACAGGCAATATTCCTTACGAGGAGATGCAAAACCTCGACAAAGCACCAACAAAGCAAATTCAGCAACATAGTAAAAGGATTATTGACCAAGTGGCATAAATATCCAGAGTAAAGGACTCCAACACCTCAAGAACAAAAAAACAACCCAACTAAAAAATGGGCAAATGACTTGAATGGACACTTCTCCAAAGATGATACACAAATGGCAAATAAGTACATTTAAAGATGCTCAATATCACTACTCATTAGAGAAATGCAAACCAAAATCTCAAGGTACCACTTTGCACCCAACAGGATGGCCAGAATCCAGGGGAAAAAAATGGAAAACAACAAGCCTTGGTGAGGATGTGAAGACATTTGGTGGTTCCTCCCAAAATTAAATATGGCACCACCATATGGCAATCCTAGGTATATACCCAAAAGATCTGAAAACAGGAAGTCAGACACTTGTAGGTCAAGGTTCACAGCAGCATTAGTCAACATAGCCAAAAGGTAGAAACAACTCCAAATGTCCATCAAGAGAGGAATAAACAAAATGTGGAATAATATAACGGAATATTATTCAGCCATATAAAGAAATGAAGTTCTGATTCGTGCTACAACATGCATGAACTTTGAAAACATCATGCTAAGTGAAATAAGCCAGACATAAGAGGACAAACAGTGTATGATTCCACGTACATGAAATACCTACAACAGACAAATTCACAGAAGACAGAAAGCAGACTAAAAAAAAAAAAAAAAAAGAAAGCGGACTAGAGGGCAGTGAAGTCTGCAGACAGGGAGGACAGGGAGGAATGGGGAGTTTTACTGAATGGCTACAGAGCTTCCGGCTGGGGAGATAAAAGCATTTGGAATTAGATAGTGGTGATGGCTGCACAATATGCTGAATGTAGTTATGTTACTGAAATCTACACGTAAGATTTAAATGGCCAATTGTATGTTATATAGATTTGACCACAATTTTAAGAAAAAGACCAGGTGATCAAGGGTCAAGGATGCTACACTGGGATCCCAAAACAAGAGTTAATAAATACGCTTCCTTTCCCACCACCGTTTTCCTGGAGAGCAAGTCACTTGTTGAAATCCAACATTTCTTGGGTGAAAAACATAACTGCTGGGATCAGATAAGGCCGAGTGTTGTTTGTTTAGTGTCACAGCCCCAAAAGATAAGCTAATCCTTGAAGCAAACAACATCTACACTCAACTGCTTTGATTCAGCAAAAGCCACAACAATGCAAAACAAAGACATCAGGAAAATTCTGGGAGGCACCTACGTCTGAGAAAAGATCCGTTCAGCAGCGCAGAGAGGAAGTGTCGGCCAGCTGCTGAAACAGCAAGAGGCTGAATGACACCCAGTGTTCATGGGTGGCGCTTCTTAAAAATTGCAGTAAAATTCATCTTTTAAAATAAACACAGATTTACATATCTTAAAGACAACTAGGATACAATTTTCAGAACGCAGGGAGAAATCAGTGGGGGAACCTGAGTTTGGCGACGTTATAAACTTCCCGTGCGGAGGCAGCAGGACCAGCGGGGGCCCGGAGCCGGGGACAGAGTCTGAGCCCAAGCTCGGCGCCACTTCATGAGCCGTGAACAAGTCACTGTACCCGGCGTGGTCTCCTCACCTTTTAACACAGGGAAACACCTACTCTGCCGAGCTCACAGGTGTGGAAATCAAACAACGAGAGTGAAACTTCACTTCGTAAAAGAATTAGAAGCATCAGTCACTCCAATTCCCCTAAGTGATCGTTTCACCAAACTGATCAACACAATGGAAAATTCCAATAGAAGACTGTGAAGTACTTTACTTGTACTTTGTTTTGGAAGCTACTTGTGTAGGTAGAAGGAAAATACACAGCGCTTTAATCGATCCCAAAGTCCGAAGTTAGCTCCCTCTGGACAGTTGCAATAAAGACTAGAACGAGCTTCAGGTCCGTTTTGGATGCCTTGTGTAACACTTTCATTTAATAAATACTGCAGGTTCACACACTGAAAACCATGCAAACTGCGGAGGGTACAGAGAAAAACCTAAGTGTTAACTGCCACTCCCTGCCTCAGGTCCTCTCCCCAGAGACACCAGCTGCGAACAGCTTGGTTTCAGCTCTAGGTGGTTATTATCACAGCTGTAAATAATCGCTATCTCGTCAACAGCTTTAAATCTGCCCTGCAAATGAAAAACTGGCACACACACACTCCTCCAACTCTCCTTCCCCACGTCACCTCCTAATTTTTATTGCAAATCATTAGATATAGTACCGCTTCAGGGCATCTAGTAATTCTACATTCAAATCTCTAGCTAGATCAACGAATTTCCTAAAGGACTAAATTCCCGCCATGAAACCAGCTGCCTCTTCCTCTACCTCTCTCCTCCCTCCACTTGTCCACCTACGCAGGGACTGTAACACGTTTGCTTCTGTAGCGATGACGAGATCTGCCACCCTTTACTCAAAACCCAAGAGCTCCAAGGACAGCGGCCCAGAGGGCAGCTAACGCCGCTCAGGAGCTCGACTCGAAGCAGACGGGGAGAAAGGTGCTGAACATCCTCGACGGAGGAAAAGCTTCGTTACGCATGCGAAAAACTATATAGGTAACCGCCAGAAAACAAAGAAAATATCATCACTGCAACAAAAGGCAGTACAGGAAAGCCAAAAAGAAAAAAGCAAAGGAACAGAAATGTGGCCCTTAGTCATTAAACTACTGCCACTTAAAGGAGAACCAAGTTTCTTGTTCTCTTTCAAGCTCCTGCTACTCCTTAAGCTTCTGGAAATCCTTGCTTAGCTGTTCTGACTCGTGAGTGAAAGATGACCAGCATCGGTATCTCTGTCTGCGATTCCTCCACATTTGTCCTGAAAGAGCTGGTTCCCAGTTCCAGGGAAGCGGGTGCTCCGAGGAGGAGGGAGGCCGGGTACCAGGGGGCGTGGCCGAGGGTGGCTGCATCCCAGCCCCACGTCTGCAGGGACACCAGCCCACCACACGCCCCTCCCTGATCTCTCCACTCCTGAGCCCTAACGGCCTATCCGCCTCCAGACAGAAGGTCACCCGCCCTCTGCAAAGACCACGTCTCTGGCCTGACCCCACGTGCCAGCTACTCTGCGTGAACAGGAAGAGAGAGGCCCCCTGAGCCAGCTCTTCCAGCGATTACCATGGTGATGGCATCACAGCCACACGCCAACCGTGAACTGCAGGCTCCAAATTCAAGCTTCCACAAGGGCTCTCTTGGGAGGACCACAGTCAGTTGTTCTGTTTGGTGGTTCCTTTCTTTCCCGTCACTACTTTCCAATCCCCTAGGAATTCCTCACAAAGACCCGGTCCGGCGGTAGCACCATTTACCCTCTGCCTCTATTGTAGTTTAATAAACGAAGCACAAGCAGCCCCTCAGCACACGCATGCAGACACATCTTTCTGTTACTCCCACAGACACCGCTGAAGAGGTGGCTGCGCACAGACTGGCCTCGGGGTCCTTTACGACAGATTTCTCATAAAACAAGAGTTTTTATCTTAACAAGTATATTACTTCAAGTAGTCTACTCTCCACAGAATGTATTATCTAAATCATATAAAAAAAACTTTACTAATAAACACCTACAGTAACAGAAAGAGCCCCTCTGGTGCTAAATCAATCTCAGCAGAAACTCACAGCTCACACCAAAGGCTGTTTCATTCACACCACTGTTCCCGGCAATAATTTCCAACAATGTTCTGTTAAGTATTCCATATAGAAACGTATAAGAAATTTACAGGTCAATTATCTACTTCAGAAAAATATTCAAATTTGTTCTAATTTATAAAAAATAATTTTACTAGTCATACATATAATTGAAATGTGTCACCATACTCAGACCAAAAGGACTAAAGAAGCTCTCTTTATAGGGTTGCTAAAGACCCATGGGACAGAACTTGGAGGCAATGTCCAGGGAAGTGCTTTGACCAAAAGCAATTCAATTTCTAAAATTTCCTTATCACATTTGGCTCGCCATCTAGACTCATCTTCTGTTATATTCTGAAACTGACACAGGAAAAGGGGAAAAAAAGGTCTCCCCTATTCAGTCCGAGAGGAGGGAAAAGTAAGAGTTCAGGGAGTCCAGGGTGAGAATGCACACATCACCTGCCCAAATACACGGGGCACCCTCAGACGAGAGAGAGCTTCTTTCCATCCCGGCCCCCTAGAGTCTCTCCTATTACCTAAAAATACTCTCACAATTACTTCATTTTGAACAACAAAGGGTTATCCGAGGAAGTCTGAAACAACCCCAATAAATGATAATTCTAATTCCTTTACAGAAAAAGAAATTTGAACACATGTATTAATTATGCTAGAGATACGATCTCATTATAGTTCGTGATGGATGTTATAACAAAGTCGCCTTTAAAATCACTTTTATAAAGGGTAGACTAGGCCAGCAATCAGTGATACATTATATGGCGATATTGGCAAACGAGCAAGCAAAAACCAGTGGTTACCATTCCATGACTAGCTATGCCATTCCAAGCCACAGTACCCACCAATGCTTCAAGACAAATTTAGCAGTGCTGCACGTAGGGATAGATGCACTCAAACGAAAGTAGAGATGGCGCACTCTGACCAGCCGCGCTGGATGTCACAAAAGCATCAAGAACAAGACGCTGCTGCTAAGATGCCTACAGACAATCCGAAGATGAATAAAATTACATCATAAAATGAATGAAAACAGTCACAATTTATTTTTTAATCTCAAATCGCTGTGCGTAACAAAGCTTATAAATTAAATATAGGTAACCCTTTATTATATCAGCCACATCCCTAAACATTTACATATTCAAACAGTGAAATATCAAGGTCTATGAAATATACAAATCCTAAGATATATGCTGTTTTCTACGTAGGATACAACCGTATATCAACATGCACAGCCAGGAGCAAGCTTTGTGTTCACGGGGTTCCTTCCGTCTAGAAGTCAGGCAGAACTCCATCTAGAATTCTTCCCACCAGAGGGCTGAGTTACTGCGGAGCTGTTATCAGGGGACTGTCTCCCCAACACAGGTCCACATGAAAAGCAACTGCAAAGAGCAGGCGAGGCCCCACCACCGGGGGATTCTGACCTGACTTTGTGCGTGTGTAGCTGCCAACCCACTAGGCCCCACTAGGACAAAGCAAGGTACGGACTGGACAGTCCATATCCGCAGGGAACATACAGTACAGCAGAGGACCAGGATCCAGCACATAAAATGTTAAGTCACACAATATTTCAATAATAAAGCGATACCTGGGATTTGCCTCAAAATAATCCGGGAGGTTTACAGTAGGTGGGATGTAAGAAGACACAGGCTGGTCAAGAGATGCTCTGGGCTGCAGCCAGTGGAGAGGTGCACAGCAGCACAGGATACTATGCATCTACGTGATAGATGTTTGTTTTTCTATGATAAAAAGAGACTACGCTTGGTTAAAACAAAATGCAAAACTGCCAAATAAGTGATACTGATTAGTTCAGAAAGAGGCAGCCCCTCCACATAATATAATCACAAGTACGATGTTTCCCACACAAAGCAAGAATTAAACCTCAGTCAGACTGAGACTTCTCACTAATTGTGAACGCATGATTGGGGTGGACAGAATTAAAGCGTTCTCCTCAAATGTGGGCAGGGCCAGTGACTTGCTTCTAACCAACAGACCATGACAAAGTCATGGGACAACAATTCTGCGTTTGTAGAAGAGTCCGCATTGCTCCCAGGCTTGCTCTCTGACTCAGTAACTGGCTTCGAAGAAGCCAGCTGCAGTGCTGTGAGACAGCCCATCCCACGGCAGAGAGGGCCACGGCAGAGGGGGCCGCATGGGGGAGGGGGCGGCATGGAGGAGAGGGCGCGTGGCCAGGAACCGCAGGCAATCTCTCAGCGCTAACAGCCAGCCAAAAGCCAGGGCCCTCACTCAGCCTTGCCCCCTGCAAGGCTGCAATCAGTGTGTTGGCCAGAGCTCAGTTCTCATAGGAGCCTCAACTGGCAGTGGATCTGTTATATGATAAATGTGTGTTGGCTTAAGCTGCTAAATTTGTGATTATTTTCAGTTCCAAAGCTCTACGTTTGCCACATTTGGTATAGTGTTTGCCCCTTTGGTTGTGCTATTATTCCTTCTCTTGAGTTTAAAGAAATAATGATTCTAGACTTCTAGGATACGGCAGAGAAATCCATGTTCGCTCTGTAGTAGGACGACGCTGCCCCGCCCCACCTGAGACAGTTACCAGGTGTCACCGTGCACCTTTCACTTCCAAAGGGCCCCAGCCGAGGTAATAAATGATCCTGCAGCCTTGTATCCACATTCTTTACATTAATCAGTATCTTTCCAAGCACAATCACCTTATTCTTTTCGGTTTGCTCCTACTGCATACACTACACATCTCTAACTATTACTGTTAACATTTTGCTGCACTTTTCCCAGATTGATGATTTCTTTGGCAAAGAAGTTCAGCATACAGATCAAAATATAGTATTGAAGATGCAGAGAGACTTTGGCTTCCCTGGTGGCGCAGTGGTTGAGAGTCCGCCTGCCAATGCAGGGGACACGGGTTTGTGGCCGGGTCCGTGCCCGGGTCTGGGAAGATCCCACATGCCGCGGAGCGGCTGGGCCCGTGAGCCATGGCCGCTGAGCCTGCGCATCCGGAGCCTGTGCTCCGCAACGGTAGAGGCCACAGCAGTGAGAGGCCCGCGTATCACCAAAAAAAAAAAGATGCAGACAGACTTAATAGAGCTTGCCTTAGTTTACATCTGAATGGAGTATGATTAGTTTCCATAATGCTGATATACCCTATATTCCTACAGCTGTGATAAATTTCCTACAGCTTATGCTACACACATGTATAAAACTGTTTCGAAAACAGTCGTTCTTAGATAAATGTCTGAAACTCCTTTAGAAAGACAGAGTTTTCCCACAGCAATTCTATACATGCAAGGCCCACCTTAAATTATTTTACATGGTAGGATATAAATAAATGCAGGTAAAGTCATACACAAGTACTTGCCTATACTGATTCAGATATTTAATTTAAAAACAATTTCTTAGGGCTTCCCTGGTGGCGCAGTGGTTGAGAGTCCACCTGCCGATGCAGGGGACACGGGTTCGTGCCCCAGTCCGGGAGGATCCCACGTGCCGCGGAGCGGCTGGGCCCGTGAGCCGTGGCCGCTGAGCCTGCGCGTCTGGAGCCTGTGCTCCGCCACGGGAGAGGCCACAGCAGTGAGAGGCCTGCATAGCACCCCCCCCAAAAAAAAAAAAAAAAAAATATATATATATATGTAAAGGGCTCAGAATAATGTCAAGCACACAGTAAGCACGACCCAATTGTTACACATATTATTTTGGGCCCATTTTATATGTAAAATAAACTCAAGGGTTTAAGGTAATATGCCCAAAGTTGTAACTAATAAATGCCAGAGGGGAAACGTGAACGCGGGTCTGCGTCAGACACAGACTCCTACTCTTCATCACACCAACCTCCCCAAACGTCAGGTTCTCCTCAAGTAACCATACAAGTGTAAGACATTTCCCAGTGAGTCTCCTTCTTGAAGAATGACAGGTGGCAAAAGACAAGAAATTCCAAGCCCCACTTTTCCACGTGGCAACGGTAGCCCTTCTGCGTGAACTATGTGCCACGACACCGCTGGGCCAGAGTAACTGATCAGGGCTGAAACACACCTTGTCCATTTGGCTAAGGAGCTCAATTTATACACTGTTTCTATGGGAGAATCAATAACGAGAGCCAATCAACTGACTTTAAAAGAGACCTTTGAAAAAAAAAAAAAAGACCTTTGGAAATCCGTCTGTTAGCTGAAGACTTCCTGCGTAACCACTTTCTTCCAATGCTTGCTTTCCAGTTTGGTAGCTTCTCAGAAGGAAGGACAAATTAATAATAACATAACTAGTTCCCACATAACTTCAATCTAAACCACTATGTTGAAGGAGTTCATTTAGAATCTGCTCATCACTGTGAAATATCGGGATCTCAGATTTAGTTCCCCTGCACTACTTACTTGTCACTATAAAGGGCTAGTTGTCCTAAGGTCCTTTTTTAACTCCCAAACTCTCTAAATCTGTTATACCAAACTTGTTATCAACAGAGAAAATGAAAAGCAACAAAAATAAGTATATCTTGGTTTCCAAGACATCACAGAATAGAAAGATATAAGAGCAAATATATTAAAATGTCTGATTTGAGAGCACCAGCATTAATAATTAACTCAATTACCCACAGGACAGAAAAAGAATATTTAATACAAATTGTGTTTTAAAAATCATGTTTGCCACGTAAGGAAAAGACCAAGAGAACATACAAAAACTTGTTATCAAATACTAGTAATTGATTAACGAGTTACAGGTGACTTTTAGTTTCTTTACACATTGCTGTCCATCACAAACATTTATTCCTTCTATAATCAGTAAAACAGTACAATTTCTTATTAAGTATCCATGTAACTAAAAGAAAATATTACACAGCTGTAAAAGACTTGGGTGTGGGAGGCTGGGTAGAAGGTGACGGATTGAGCAGTCACAAAGAGGAAAAAAAAAAAAAATCAAGCAGTCAGCTAACTACTGATACATCCACTTCCAGAAAAGGTCAGCCATTATTAGTTTAATGCAAAATTAAGTATAAACTCCGCCACTACAGAGCTCCACTCCTGGCTCATAAGTGAGGTTAGAGATATTTAAACTAATTAGTTTAAAACATACCCAAACTAACTGCTACTCCCTTTAAAAAACTACAGTTCAGGGCTTCCCTGGTGGCGCAGTGGTTGAGAGTCCGCCTGCCGATGCGGGGGACGCGGGTTCGTGCCCCGGTCCGGGAGGATCCCACGTGCCGTGGAGCGGCTGAGCCTGCGCGTCCGGAGCCTGTGCTCCGCAACAGGAGAGGCCACAGCAGTGAGAGGCCCGCGTACCGCAAAAAAAAAAAAAAAAGACCCTACAGTTCTTTGAGTCCCTATCTTATTTCTGAAAGAACTTAAGATGGCAATACTCCTTTAAGCCATCTGTTATTAAATGAACTGTATCCCTCGCCCCAAAAAAAGATATATGGAAGTCTTAACTCCCAGTAGCTTGGATTGTGACCTTACTTAGGAACTGGGTCTTTACAGAAGTAATCAAGTTAGAATGAGGTCATTAAGGTGAGCCCTAATCCAATGACTGGTGTCCTTATAAAAAGGGGAAATTTAGACACAGACACACACAGAGGGAAGATGATGTGAAGGGACACAGGTAAAAGTGGCCATCGACAAACCAAGGAACACCTGAGGCTCAATACTTTCAAGTGAGGCTATCAGAGGCTAGGAGAGGCCTGGAACAGATCTTTCTCTAGCACCTTCAGAGGGGGCATAACACTGCCAACACTTTGGATTTGGACTTCTGGCCTCCAGAACTGTAAGACAATAAACTTCCCTTGTTCTATGCCATCCAGTTTGCAGCTCTTGTTACAGAAGCCCTAGAAATCTAATACACCATCCGATAAACATGCAGCAGGACACCCTCATAACCACTGCCTTTCCAAAGAACACTAAACAATTTTATCTGTAGAATAAATATACAGTAAAGCTAATCTACAGGCACAACAATATATAATTCATGAAAGGGATTGATACTATCATTTCATTTTAGTTTCTGTCCAATCTTCTTATGAATGTCTTCTGCGAGAATGTAATATTTAACTATAGTAATATATTCTTGGTTAAGACATAACGATTCTGAACTAATCTAATCATTCTGACCTACAAAGTTGATATGTTATACTATAACTGAAACGCTCCGCCCCCAAAAAAACAAACTCCCAAATGAAAGGTACAGGCATTTAACATAAACCAGAATTTAACAATATATAGGTCAGGGCTTCCCTGGTGGCCCAGTGGTTAAGAATCCACCTGCCAATGCAGGGGACACAGGTTAGAGCCCTGGTCCGGGAAGGTCCCACAGGCCATAGAGCAACTAAGCCCGTGCGCCACAACTACTGAGCCTGAACTCTAGAGCCTGCGAGCCACAACTACTGAGCCCACGAGCCACAACTACGCAGCCCACGCACATAGAGCCCGTGCTCCACCACGAGAAGCCACCGCAAGGAGAAGCCCCCGCACCACAACAAAGAGTAGCCCCCGCTCACCGCAACTGGAGGAAGCCTGCGTGCAGCAACAAAGATCCAACTCAGCCAAAAATAAATATAAATAAATAAATAAATATTTTTTAAAAAGAATATATAGGTTATAAACACAAAGAGACCCACAAACAGGCACATGATAGTGAAAATGCTGAAAGTTAAAGACAAGGAGAAAAACTTGAAAGCAGCAAGAGAAAAAGGATGGGTCGCTTAGAAGGGACGCCAATGCTGACAGCTGACTTCTCAACAGAAACAAGGCAGCAAGAAGGCAGTGGGGTAACATATTCAAAGTGCTCAAATAAAAAAACTGTCAACCAAGAATACTAAATCTGGCAAAGCTTTCAGACTAAATGTGAAACAAAGATTTTCCCAGACCAAACAGAACAAAACAAAACAACCCTGACAATTTTTTGCTAGCAGACATGACTTACAAGAAGTACTAAAGGAGGTTGTTCAGGTTGAAGGCACATGACCTCAGATGATAACTGTAGTCCACATGAACAAAAAAAAGAGGACCCATGACAGTAACTGTTTCACTACAGAGGACACCATAAACACATTTTTTTTTTCTTTCTTCTCTTAACTGATTTAAAAAGCAATTGTATAAAATAGTATGTATGTACAATATATAAAGTATTACTGGGCCTATAATATAAATGTAATATACGTCATACATATACCAGTAACAGCACAAAGGGGAGGGCTGGAGCGAAGCTGTAATGGGCTTAGCAAATAGATGGTAAAGTACTAATTATGACAATGTATTGCTGTGTTTATAACATTAACAGATGTAATATATATAAAAATAAAGCCCTAAAAGGGGAGAAAGGGAATGGACCTATATAGGAATAACATTCCTATATACCACTGGAATTAATCTAGTATAAATCTAAAGGTGATTCTGACAAGCTAAGATGTATATGGTAAAATTTATAATTTTATAAATTTTTTCCGACTCCTGTCTTTTTTCCTATTTCCCCTTCATTGCTTTCTTTTTCATTAAGTGTTTTCTAATGTAGCATTTTACTTTCATTATTGATTTTTTCATATATATGAAAATATATATATATATAAAGGACTGAAAGCCCTTTGAGGACGAAGTCTGAAACTTAAATGCCAACTCTAGTGTCTAGTACGTAACCTACTTAATGAACATCATTGATACTGATTTGTAAAAATGAACCTGACTGCTCCATTGCTGCACTGGGATAAATCGTACCCCCCAATAAAAACATCTGAAAGTCCTAACCCCCAATACCTCAAAATATGAACCTTATTTGGAAATAGGGTCATTACAAGGGTAATCAAGTTGAAGGTCACCAGGGTGAGCCCTAATCCAGTATGACTGACGTCCGTATGAAAAGGGGAAATGCGGACACAGAAACAGACATGGACTGAGGGAAGGCGGCGTGAAGGAACAGAGACGAAGTGGAGGCCATCACGTGAAGATGAAGGCAAAGACTGGAGTGCCGCATGCACAAACCAAGGACTGCCTGGAGACCACCCAGAGCTGTAGGAGAAAGGCAGAGAGCAGCCGCCCCACAGCCTCCAAAGGCGCCCACTCCGCCCACCCCCAGCCCCGGCCGCTTTTGGACTCTGGCCTCCAGAGCTGTGAGACAGTAAAACTCTGTTATTTTAAACCACAGTTTGGGGTTCTTGGTTTTGGCAGCCCTAGGAAACTAACACAATTGATGTTAAAGAAAATGAAAATATGCAATCAGTATTATACAATCCAACCTTTCTAATACGATCGACACTGAAGATGATGGAGAATTAAAATGAGCACAGTTTTGACCCAGAATGAAACAATATAATGACAAAGAAAATGTCCATTGTATTCAATATACTAAGTGAAAAGAGCAAGTTGCAGACTTTTTTGGGGGGGTGATGACACACACAATACTGTATGTTTATATGTGCTCAGGTAACGGCCAGCCACACAAACACACACACACAGACTCTAACAAATAATTCACTCTTGGAAAGGGCTGCTCCTCCTTCTCTTTGCGAGAGATAGGTTTTTTGACTTCACACAATTTTGTACTTTTTAAAATAATAAATTTTTTTGATTTTTTAAAAATGAAGAATTAAAAGAAACTACTGTTTCCAAGGAAACCAAAGGTCATAATATTCTTTAACAATGCATACAGCTAAACCTGAGTGGTTTATTTCACTTTTAAAATCCTCATTTTGATAGTTCAAAACAATTCATTCAACCTCAAAGGCATATATACCACCCCATTTCTAAAGTGACCACGTCATTATAGTTCAGAATCAGTACTAAACATGGGTTGGTTGTAAAACAGACAGAAGGAAAATAAGATAAAAATAGGTCTATTAATAAAAATTTCCTATAGGAAAGTATTAAAAGAGGAGTTCTGCAGTATTACAAGTAAATAGATGAAGAGATAAATACTATTTTTGCGGGCCTCTCACTGTTGTGGCCTCTCCCGTTGCGGAGCACAGGCTCCGGACGCGCAGGCGCAGCGGCCATGGCTCACGGGCTCAGTTGCTCCGCGGCACGTGGGATCTTCCCGGACCGGGGCACGAACCCGTGTCTCCTGCATCGGCAGGCGGACTCTCAACCACTGCGCCACCAGGGAAGCCCGAGATAAATACTTTTGAATACTTTTTTCTAGCATTTAAATTCAGTAAAAATATATAATTGACAGCTTTCAAAAATAATAATATTTACCAACCACTCCCTGCCGACCAGGAATACGACTCTGAAGGTTTTTACAAAGATTCTATCGTGAAATTTCATCTCTCACCTGGGCCACGACTATTCAGCCCAACCTTCTTCCTGTCACAGCATCACGTCACATTCAGAGAGGGCTCATCAGCTTCATGTCAACCAAAAACGGACCCCAATACCCTAATTCTTGTTAATGATCCAGCCCGGACTTATCATCTCTAAGTTTGCTAAACCAGTTGGCGAGGTACTCAGCACCAGCACCTCTAAGAGCCACCGAGTGCCAGATCTGCACACACATTCCCCGGGGAGCTGAAAATCACAGGAGTCACCTCCCACTGCACCAAGTTTGCTGAGACGGCCCTGGTCGTCATTAACAGAACACACTGAGGTGGTATAATAACCACAGTGCGGTCCCAGAAGTGAAAAGGAAAGACGGTGACATCTGGGGTGAAACACTGCAACCGAGAGACAGAGAGACGGCAGGACACGAGAAAGGAGGGGCAAGGCAGCCACGCCACCTTGAAAGGACTGAAGTAATAGAACCAACCACAAACAGAGAGACAAAAAAGGTGGAAGAGTCCACTTATATCTTTTCAGTTGAAAAGGGCAATCTATAAATGCCTTCAAACAAGACAACGATGCAGATTTTCAAGTGTGGTCATTGGGCGAAGGCTGGATTTTCACAGGGAAAACCCACCAGAAGTTGGAGAAGTTGGGTGTTCTCTGCACGACCATAACCCATTCGCGACACACTGAATGGGAAGCTCTGTAAGACCAGAGCTTATCATGGTCATCTCTGTACTGTCAGGACCCGCATAACACCCTGACAGAACGCAAGCCTCCATGAATACTTCCTGAAAAGTACTCACGAAGAAAGGCACTCTTTATAAAACAAAACAAAACAAAAAAAAAAAAAAAGAGAGAGAGAGAACATGTGGCTATTAGCTTAAAAATAATAAATCCACTCCTCCTTCCATGAAAAGCACTTATATACTTACTCACCATCAGGCAGAAGGTTTACTTAGGTCGCTGAAATAAAAAGCACTAAAATAAAATCAAAGGCAATAATATTCTAACTCCATTAAAGTATACCGCTATTCACAAGTAGGAAATGCTGGTTGGTTCCTGCACCTATGAAGCATTTCAATAAGAACATCTGTTCGTTATCACTGGAAGAACATCCACTTCTTGTTTTAAGTTGGAAATAAATTTTTATTGGCATGCAGCTTTAGACGCAGGGACGACTACAGATGGAGATTCTAAGCAAGCTTAGACATTCTGTAGACACCACACAACTCTCAGGAAAAGCTAATGATCTTTCTTTTGAAGCAGCGGCAGCACAGGATAAGCCAGTGAACACACAGGAGTGAAGGAAGATACACAGCACCTCACGCAATCCTGTTCTATGTTGAACATCACCTACTTCATTCACACTAGAGTATCACAAAATTCTTGACTGAGTGCTTTTGTGAAAGTAAAGACTTCATAGTTTTTCTTCCAAAACGAATTACATATATAAACTGTCTCTCCCCTTCTAATACAAATTCTATGCACAAGGTTTTAAATGATGAAGTCTTATGTATAGTTATTTTCAACAATACTAGGTCTCTGATTAAATTTTTAAATTCAGCAACCCAGTAACGCCTCATAACATCTAGCATTTACCCTTTTCTACCCACACCTTATTTTACAGATATTTAAATAATCCTCTTCTAAAAAAAGCAGGTTGGGTAACTGCACCGCAGGCCAACAAGAGATATCATTCCAGTGGGGGCAGAGGTCTGAGTGAATCAAGTGCAACAATATGGCCTCAGGAAAGAACAGGAAAATTTGAAAGGAAATAAGGCCTGAAGCTGACTTTAAAACACACGTTTCATTCTAACAATGACAAAAAGTTGGTATGCTTTTTTTTTTTTAAGTAGAAAAAATAAGACTTTTCTTCTGAAAGTAGTATTCCCAACTTATCTAAACTTCTAGAACATATTTGAGAATGTTACAAATTAGAACATTTTTATTCCCATACGAAAGGAATAAAATCTTTCTACAAAATATTCAAAACAGGGAAAAAAGATAAACTACATTCTTAGTTTGCAATATTATAATCTAGCTCACTTAACTTCAAAGTAAATGTCTGCTTTCTCAGGCATATACTATTAATAAACTAATTTTTCTTATGATGAAAATGAATGAAAATAACTGCATTTTACTTTAAAAATTTCAATTTTGGCTACTAGTATTAGTAGTGCCAATGAGACCTTACCTCATGGAGGGGAGCAAATCACTTTACAAAGGTAATAATAATAACTACAAACACTACAGATGATTAACCCTGGGCCAGGTACCATTCTATAACCCTATGAAGTGGACATTATTTCACCCCCATTTTACAGATAAGAAAACCGTGGCACAGCGAAGTAACTTGTTTAAGGTCACACTCACACCCACGAAAATAAATGCGGGATCTCAAAAAGGGCACAAATTCAAATCTTTTAAAAAAAATTTTATTTTATTTTATTTATTTATTATTTTTGGCTGTGTTGGGTCTTTGTTGCTGTGCACGGGCTTTCTCTAGTTACTGCGAGCAGGGGCTACTCTTCATTGCGGTGCTTGGGCTTCTCACTATAGTGGCTTCACTTGTTGTGAAGCATGGGCTATAGGCGCCCAGGCTTCAGGAGTTGTGGCACACGGGCTTCAGTAGTTGTGGCTCGCAGGCTCTAGAGAGCAGGCTCAGTAGTTGTGGCACAAGGGCTTAGTTGTTCTGTGGCATGTGGAATCTTCCCGGACCAGGGCTCGAACCTGTGTCCCCTGCATTGGCAGGTGGATTCTTAACTACTGTGCCACCAGGGAAGTCCCTCAAATCTTTTTTTAAAATGGCATTGGAAAAGAAAAAAAGTCAAAAAAGAAAAAAAGCGTGGATTAGCCTGTTTATGAATAAAATGGTGATATCACTAACCTCCAGTAAATACTTTTGAAGGAAGAAATATATTTACTTTGGACTGTAATTTTCCATAAACTCTATAACATTAAAAAAAAAAAAAAAACCAGGGGGACCTCCCTGGCGGTCCAGCGGTTAAGACTCCATGCTTCCACTGCATGGAGTGAGGGTTCGATCCCAGGTCAGTGAACTAAGATCCCCCAAGGCGAGCGGCGTGGCCAAAAAACAAACAAACAAGAAAAAAACAAACTAGAAAAAAAAAAAAAAAACTAGGAAACTAAGTATAATTCAACAGCAAAAAAACCCAATGCGATCAAAAAATGGACAGAAGATCTGAACAGATTTTTCGAAAGAAGACATACACATGGCCAACAGTAACATGAAAAGACACTGCACATCATTAACCATCACGGAAATACAAATCAAAACCACAATGAGATATCACCTCATACCTGTCAGAATGTGTCAAAAAGACAAGAAATAACAAGTGTTGGTGAGGATGTGGAGAAAAGGGAACCACACTGTGCACTGCTGGTGGGAATGTAAGTTGGGGCAGCAACTATGGAAAACAATATGGAGGTCCCTCAAAAAAATAAAAATAAAACTACTGGGCTTCCCTGGTGGCGCAGTGGTTGAGAGTCCGCCTGCCGATGCAGGGGACACGGGTTCGTGCCCCGGTCCGGGAAGATCCCACGTGCCGCGGAGCGGCTGGGCCCGTGAGCCGTGGCCGCTGAGCCTGCGCGTCCGGAGCCTGTGCTCCGCAACGGGAGAGGCCACAACAGTGAGAGGCCCGCGTACCACAAAAAATAAATTAATTAATTAAATTAAACTACTATATGATCTAGCAACTCCTCTTCTGGATACTTATCAAATAAAACAAAAATACTAACTCAAAAAGATAAATGCATGCCTATGTTCAATGCAGCGTTATTTACAACAGCCAAGATATGGAAACAACCTAATGTCCATCAATGGATGAATGGATAAAGAAGATGTGGTACATATATACTATGGAATATTACTCAGCCATAAAAAAGGACTTAAAGTCTTACCATTTTCGACAACATGGATGAATATCATGGGTGTTATGCTAAGTGAAGTAAGTCAAAGACAAAGACAAAGACCATATTATCTCACTTATATGTGGAATCTTTAAAAACAAACAAAAAAGGCTCGTAGAACAAAGAACGGACTGGTGTTTGCTAGAGGTGGTGGAGGTGGGAGGGTGGAGAGAAATGGGTGAAGGGGGTCAAACAGGTAAAAGAAAATCAGTTAAACACAATTAGCATTCCCAAAATGATGGCATCAACAATCATTTATAAACTCTCAAAGGATCAGAGAATACTGAGTTTTCGGTCTAGAAGGAAACAAACACAGAAGGAATAGTTACGTGTCTAATCCAACCCCTTTATTTTACAGATGAGAAAAACCAACTCACAAAGTTTTAGGAGACTTTCCCATATGCACAGATCTAAATGTCAAAATCTGGACTAGAAATTTCCTTCTGGTCCAACTTTTCTTTTTAATATACCATGCAGTAGGACACATTACAAAATACTATATTAAGTTTCTGGAATTGAGCTGCTGAAGGAGAATTCAAAACAAAATCAGATTATTTAAATCTAAAAAATGAAGGTTTCTGGAAAGGAATTAATGCTAACTAAACAAATGCTTAAATAATCTTTCCTGAGACAGTAAAAGTTTCAGGAGACCTTCAATAAATCTGACTTCAAAGGCAGGAAGAAAGAACTTGTGAGAAAATGGAAGTGGACTCAGTCTCTGGGGGCCTATCAGAAACCCAGAACCAAGGAAGAAAACTAGGTACCTTGCGATCAAGTCTGGCTCAACTGGCCACATGGGTCGTGGGACAGTAAATAATTAACCTACTCAGAGATTTACTATAAAAAGATTAGTTGGAGGGCTTCCCTGGTGGCGCAGTGGTTGAGGGTCCGCCTGCCGATGCAGGAGACACGGGTTCGTGCCTGGGTCCGGGAGGATCCCATGTGCCGCGGAGCGGCTGGGCCCGTGAGCCGTGGCCGCTGAGCCTGCGCGTCGGGAGCCTGTGCTCCGCAACGGGAGAGGCCACAGCAGTGAGAGGCCCGCGTACAGCAAAAAAAAAAAAAAAAAAAAAAAAAAAAAGTTTAGTTGGAGGTGGAAGGAGAAAACCACCAAGGGGTAAGCAAAGCCAAATGAAATGAGACTAGAGTCTTTATAGCTGTTTCACCTAATTGAATATGGTATTTAAAACCATACTTTTTAAGCATATGGAAAGTTTCAAATCCCAGTGGTCTTACCTTTATTTGTGGTAAGTGCCAATAATTCACGTGGGAAACTGAAATGTGAAATTTTACCTAGGGCATATTTTTTTTTTAAGAAGACAAGACGGACTTCCCTGGTGACGCAGTAGTTAAGAATCCACCTGCCAATACGGGGGACACGGGTTCAAGCCCTGGTCCGGGAAGATCCCACATGCCGCGGAGCAACTAAGCCCGTGCACTTACAACTACTGAGCATGCGCTCTAGAGCCCACAAGCCACAACTACGGAGCCCGCATGCCACAACTACTGGAGCCCATGCACCTAGAGCCCGGGCTCCGCAACGAAGAGTAGCCCCCGCTTGTCACAACTAGAGAAAGCCCACGTGTAACAACAAAGACCCAATGCAGCCAAAAATAAATAATATAAATTTAAAATAAATTTAAAAAATAAAAAGAAATTAAGGGCTTCCCTGGTGGCGCAGTGGTTGCGAATCCGCCTGCCGATGCAGGAGACACAGGTTCGTGCTCCGGTCCGGGAGGATCCCACGTGCCGCGGAGCGGCTGGGCCCATGAGCCATGGCCGCTGAGCCTGCGCGTCCGGAGCCTGTGCTCCGCAACGGGAGAGGCCACAACGGTGAGAGGCCCGCGTACCGCAAAAAAAAATTAAATTAAATTAAAAATAAAAATTAAAAAAAAAATTAATTAATTAAAAATAGACAAGCTCTGGGAGATAAAGTTATTTTCTTTTCTGCTGCCTTAAGAGTTAACAAACTATTTTTTATAGAATACTTTCCAAATTTTCTATAATGAGAATGTGCAATTTTTAATGTCCAATATGTATTTTAGCCAAATTCGAATGATCAGCAGGCTTAAATAAAACTTATTCTAAATGATCTCTCTGCTAAGGTCCTCAAACACATGTTCAAACATTCCTTATCCAACCGTTTATATGACAGAAGACTCCTTATTTCTGAAGTTTTCATCTCTCCTAAATTAACATTAAAAACAGCAAAATTAGTAAACCAAGGGCAACTCACTTTGAATGTTCCCATCATAGAAAACACTTTTTTACTACTAAAATATTAATAAAATTAATTAAATATTTCGCTAATAAAAGAATCACACCCACCCTATTTCTCAAGAAGGAACAAGGGCTGCTATCATTTACTCTAATATTCGGACTACATGAAGAGCCTACCCCGCACCCCGACGAGCAAGGCACTGCGGGGTTTGAGGTTTTCCTCCCGCCCCTCCCTCTGGAGTGATACACTGCACGGACCACACACGCATCTGACTCTGCGTGAGTGACCCCAGTGAGACTCAGACAATAAGAAAAGACAAAGAGCCAGTCTCACCTGTGACTTTCCCGCAGTAAAGCACAGTCAGCTTAAAGTTTCCCACACGCAGGATGCTGTGCTGGGTACAGGCTTTTTCAAAGCAAACCTGTCAGACCCACCGAGCAGCAGACTTGTGGCCTTGGCTTCAATGACACCATGTTCTAGGGGATCTAGCCGAAACCCAGTGACTGGGGGTGGGCAAGGAGCCAGGCCACCCCACCATCGACCACGTTCCCCTGCAACGACTTCTCCTTTATCCACCCCCCCCCCCACCGCCCTGCACGCCCTTCCCCGCCAGGACTCCTACAACCCAAACAGGAAGCGAGGGTGCTTCTCACATCCGTGGAGCCCCCAGCGTTGTGCCCTGACCGGTATGGTCACTTTCTAGTCCTGGGCCACCACAAGCTGCTCTACAACTTCCACTTCAATTTCAAAACACAGGCCATCCCTCTACATGCATTCGGTCCCTTTCCCCATTATTTCACAATTATGAAGTATAATATTAAATATTAGGTAGCTACTCTGAGCCAGGCCCTGAAGTCTGAAGCTACTTCATCAGCAAAACAAGCACCACGTGATACTGAAATTATTTCATGGGCAAACAAGAGGCATTTCTAGAGGTACCCTGCAAATTGATTCATTGCAACCTAAACATAATCACTCACGCGGTCAGGCTGTAACACTAACTTAAGAGAAACAAACTTAACTGACGTTCGCATGTCAGAGGAACAACTGTGATCTAGAATAAGACACATCAAAAGAGATTTGCTTTTAACAGTTACTTAACCCTATTAAGGTATTGCTATTTGCCCAGGTACCTTGTGTTGACATGTGAAAAAATTATGCCAATGTTATTATTTATAGACTAAAACGTCAACTCACTATAAGCGTTTTCACAGCTGCTGATTCTGAGAGCTCATTCTCATTAGGACCAGCCCCTCTCCTCTGCATCACCCCACACACAACTCCAATCTCAGGCATGTTTCACCAAACTTACTCCCCCCCAGACATCAGCAGAAGAAATGAAGGATGCAGGGAGACTTTTACTGTATGCAGAAGGTACTGCTCCATCAAACTGTAGAAATAAATGATAGTCCTTTCGCTTAAGGCCTTCAGAATCTAATAAGGAGATAAGAGAAAAATTTACAACACAGCAAGTATGGTTAAGTGCTACTGAGATCACAAAACTGCTGTGAAATTGTATGAGGGAGATGGAGGGTGGGGAGGGACAGGGCTAAGATTATTCAAGGAAGGCTACCTGCTTGAGAGACAGCTGTGACCAGGTCAGAAGCCTACAAAGGCACAGAGATACATACCTTTGCTTTTCTGGACTGTCAATTTTGTAGTATCTCAGAAGACAGACAGAAGTTCTCTTTAAAGAATAAGACTGCAGGATATTTTGATATATTTAGCACTACCTTGGGAGCACATCAGAATGTATTCAAAACAGGCACATACAATTTTAACACTACTTTTGGGGCAATCTCATTTGGCCGGCCACTGATGTTTCCCTATCTGCCAACAATACACACACACCGCACGTAATTAATGCACCTGAGCGGAAGCCCTGGAAAGAGTTTTGGAGTCTAAAATTGTTGAGATCAAAATCCCACTTACTCAGTGTTTGACATGGCAAATCTCTCTCTGCCTCATTTTCTTAACCTGATTAGAGCATATATTAATATGTTTATGTGAATATTGTTTGTCTCTCTTAACTAGAATGTAAACACTATGAAAGCAGAGACTGTCTTGATCACTGCTGTTACCCCCAGCACTCAGCATACTCTCTTGTACGTAGTAGGTGCTAAATGTATACCTGATATACTTGAGTGGATTAAACAGTGAAGAGCAACACATCACTCCAGAAACTCTAGACTTTGACAGTGAACTACGACCTGACAATCTGTGTAGCTCAGCAATCTGGTAAGATTATCACTTTCAAAGACATAATTATCACATTCCTTTGAAAAGAGAATAATAACTGGCATATCTAAAAATAATTAATCTACCTGACCCTTGGAAATCCTTTTTATACAGTCCCTTTCAGCTTCCCTGGTGGCGCAGTGGTTAAGAATCCGCCTGCCAATACAGGGGACACAGGTTCGAGCCCTGGTCCAGGAAGATCCCACATGCCGCGGAGCAACTAAGCCCGTGCGCCACAACTACTGACCATGTGCTCTAGAGCCCGCGAGCCACAACTACTGAACCCGTGAGCCACAACTACTGAAGCCCACGCGCCTACAGCCCATGCTCCGCAACAAGAGAAGCCGCCGCAATGAAAAGCCCGCGCACCACAACGAAGAGTAGGCCCCGCTCGCCACAACTAGAGAAAGCCCACGCGCAGCAATGAAGACACAACAGACAAAAATAAATTAATTAATTTAAAAAAAAATTTTTAAATACAGTCCCTTTAACATCAATGGTTCCTAATATATGAACTGTGCAAGAAAAACAAACATCCATTTGAGGAAATGGATTCTTCATGATTCATTCTTCAGTGTGATGTCTTTAATACTGTAGATTTTAATCCCACTTGATTTCAGCCATTTTTATACTGTTCCTCAGCGTGCAGTACAGAATCTGGTTCTAAAGCATCTTTTCGATCTGATTCACCGCTCCTTAAAGAAAGGTATATGAAACGTACCACCCTTAAATGGAAGATTCCTGGGGGGGGGGTCTCCCACATGCATAAAAAGGGCTGATAAGACATAAAAGAGATGAAAAGATTTCAGAAGTCTTTAATAACATCATCACTAGGCCCACGTGGTGAAAAATCACTTTTTTTCTGTGATGGCTCAGACTTAAGATAGCAAGATGTAAGTCATAAGGAGCTAATGAAACGAATTCGCCCCACCGTCTGGAAAACTGGTCCTTCTGACCAACCACAAAACACCAAGATTTAAACGCACCCACGTTTTGCTCAACTCGGGACTTTTCCACAGGCATTAGCACTTTTCCCTTTAAATCGATTTAAAAGCCCCAGTAAAACACAGACAGCAACCCTTGCCGTCAGTTCCTGCACAGAAACACTTCAAGCCACACACTGATGCGTCTTGGGCGTTCAAGTAAACAAATGACAGGAATGCTTAAGCTGTTTTCAAGATCAACGTGGATTCCCAAAGACAAGACTGCCACCTGGACACGCGGCTGGAGACGGGAAAGCTTGTTCCTCGCAGAAGAGGAGAAAAAGGGGAAAATTTTCGACAGCTCTTATTTAAAGTTTCCACCTTCACACACACCCCCTTCCCCTCGGCGCCGGCGGGGACTTGGCCTCGCCAGAGGCGCGGGGAGGAAACCTGAGCCGACTTCCGTGCCCTCGCGGCCGGTAAGGGGACCCCGCCTTCCCGCCGCAGCCCCTCGCCCGCCGGGGACCCTCCTGGCCCGGCCAGCCGGGCCCGAACCCGCGCGCCTCCGGACGGAAACGCGGGCGCTGCTCGCGTGCTTCCACCTCCGGCCCCGGCCGGGCCCGCGCCCCGGCTCGCGCTCCCACAGCCCGGCGCCGCGGGGACCCGCGGCCGAGCCCGGGCACCGACGACCCGCGCCGCCCCCGCCGGCCACCCTCGCGCGCCCGCCTCCCGGGGCCGCTCCGCGCTCGCTTGCGCCCCGCCGTCCAACCGCCCCCGCCCGGCCCGCGCCGCCCCCTCCCGGCCACGGCCCAGCGCTAGGCCCCGCGGGCGGCGACGGCTGGGACGAGGGCCGCCCGCCGCCCTCCCGCCTCACCTACCATGGTACAGATGGAGGCGAATTTGGAGACTGTCATTAGGATTTCCATCCGCCCAGCGCCATCTTCCACCCAATCACAGCGGCGGCGGCGGCGGCGGGAGGGGGAGGAGGGCAGCCGGGCCGCCCGCTCGCACCGCAGCCAGCGGGCGGACGCCGAGGCGCCGCGGACCCACGCACCGAGCCTGCTCTGCCGCTGCTGCCGTCGTCGCCGCCGGCGCTCCGGCACTCCCTGCCGCGGGCCCCAACCCCCGCCTGCCGGCTGCCCGCCCCCGGCTCCTCCCCGGCGCAGGGCGCAGCCGCTGCCTCGGGGCCCGCGCCTGCCCGCGAAGCCGCCCGCCGCACACCCCGCCCAGCGCGCTGGGGAGCGGGATCCGCCGAGGCCCTAATGCCCGGCCTGCTGGCAGCTGCGCGGCCGGGCGTCGCGCCCCGCCCACCCCCTCGCGGCCCCGCCCACTCCCCAAGCCGGCGCCGCCCGCTCCCCGCGGATGCCTCCCCGGCTCCTGAGCGCGCGACTCGGGGAACTCCCGCGCCGGCTTCACCCCGCGCTCGGACCGGGCGGGACTGGGACTGGCCACCGCCTCCCGCCCACGGCCCTCGCGGTCCTAGAGCCCGCGCGCCGCGCGAGGGGCAAGAAGGGTTCTGGGGGCGACCAACGTCAATCCTAGAAGGGGCTGACCAGCAGCCTCTACCAAGGGCTAGGGAACATCTAGCCCAGACAGAAAACTGAGGGGGTGATCTCGATAATTCTGGGTGCGGTGGGAGCAAACCTGCTTCTGAACGGTTAAAATAGCCCGGGTTATCCAATGTCCCAAGCACCTAAAATGTAAGGTGGTTTGTTTCTTTTTACATACATTGGGTGAATATCCTGGGTCAGAAAGACAAATTAATTAAAAGTGAAAGAAGCAGGCTTCCCTGGTGGCGCAGTGGTTGAGAGTCCGCCTGCCGATGCAGGGGACACGGGTTCGTGCCCCGGTCCGGGAAGATACCACATGCCGCGCGCGGAGCGGCTGGGCCCGTGAGCCATGGCCGCTGAGCCTGCGCGTCCGGAGCCTGTGCTCTGCCACGGGAGAGGCCACAACAGTGAGAGACCCGCGTACAGGAAGAAAAAAAAAAAAAAAAAAAAAAAAAAATGAAAGAGGCAAAGAAGAAACTATATTTGGCTCCTTGAATTAAGAAAGGTAAATTATGGGGAAGGGGGCGAAGTTGATTTCCGCCCGCTTGTTGGCCATAAATTTAGAATTTGGTTATAAATATAGTATCTAAATATACTTGTTCTGAAAGTTGAGTTGCAAAATAGGGAAGGATCTCAACCCAGCAGTGATGATGTTATTCCCAGGGACAAGAAGTCCCTCAAGTAAGAAAAATGTCCTGTGAGAATTGCTGAAGCAGTATTAGCCAGGGGGGATAGTTCCTATTTTCCGCTTTGATAAAATGCATCATTGCACCCTGTTCTTCGTGTCAGACAGCTCAGCTTCGCTTCTTCCTATTTGAGAAAGAAGTTCAAGTTAGTAGAATAACTTTATAAATTATTGTATTAGAAAGCTTGTGATTTTTCACGATTGAAGAACTGATGGGATGCTTTTTTAGGTTCCCCCATTTCAGTGGGGCAGAGATGACAAATGATAGATGAATCTCTAAAATCAGATATGCCTTAACTCTTCAGTTCAAAACATTTAAAACACAAAACATTCAAACAAAATTTAGGTGAAAAATAGATTTCTGGTACATGCATGTTGTTTCCATAGTGATTTCCATTATAAGCTTGCTTGGGGGAAACAAAATTGCAAACAGAATATAGCCAAGTCCCCTAGTAACTGGCCTGCTGCTGCAGGTACCTGCCTCCCTGGAAGCCGGGACTTCCCTCTTTGCCCTGATACCCGAGCCAGTGCTAGAATGTGCCAGAACCACACATTCAGTTAGCTGGGGTGCTCACCTCCCCATTTCCCTACCTAGACTTGGAAGTATCACCCACCTGAGTTGTTTCTTGCTATGTTCGATCCTGCTTAGACCTCCAGGGCATGCCTGGGCCTCCTACCAGCGTTGCCATGCCCATGACAGACTGGACCCTGTCTCATCTATTTGGATGAAAGTCTGGTTGTCATTCTGTCCCGTTGAACAGGTCTAATGTGTCAGAATTTGAGCCCCATCTCCATCTAGGCTGCCCACCAAGATCTCTCCTTGTCCATGGAACAGAGGCCACCAGCTTTATACCTAAGTGTATGTAAGAACGAGGGCCTTTCTAAATCGGTTTCTGGTAGAACTATCTGAAGTTGTGTTTAGTTGATGTTATAGCCATCTAAATTCACAGATGAGGGACTTCCCTGGCAGTCCAGTGGTTCAGACTCCACGCTTCCAACGTAGGGGACGCAGGTTTGATCCCTGGTCGGGGTACTAAGATCCCCCATGACACGTGGCATGGCCAAAAGATTTAATTTTTTTTTTAATTTAAAAAATAAGTTCACAGGTGATAACAGATCCTAATAGCAAACCTCCCAATGCCTCGCCTCCCCAGCGTTAAGGTTGAGTGGAAAGGCACAAACGTAAAGAGAGAATCTTCCATGTGCTAGGTGCTGCACTGGGGTGTTGTTTTCTTTGTTTGTTTGTTTGTTTTTTACCATATGTAATGCAGATGAAGATAAGATATAGCTGAAATGTCACACTTGTGCCCCCAGAGCTTGAAAGGGATCATCTGGACTTAGAATATAGTTTTTTACCTGCAGCTGTATCAGCTTTACAAAGGGATTCATTGTACATAGGGAAAGATGAGTTTGTGAACAACTGACCTCTTTCAGGCCTTCCTGAGTGTATCAGCTACAAATTACACCCAGGTAACTTCAGGGACCAAGCAAGTAAACAAATTAGGGCAAGCTCATTCCATTTGGTTAGCACGACGTTTTTAAATGGTTTTGTTTGAATAATTTTACACAATCCTTTACGGTCCAGTTCCTTGCAAGCCACTTCATCTTTTCTGTTCTCTTCCTGTCTCCAGTTAACCACGTGTCACTTCATATATTTCTGCCACCTCTCTTTTCCCCGAAGCCATTTGGGTTTGCACCAGCTCACATCAATGAGTGAAATGCTGCCCTTGATGGAGCAAGGAAGGACGTGGTGGAGAGGGGGTGGAGAGGCACAGCCACAGCGGCAGGGAGTGCTTATCAAGGAATTACGCGTGCACCAAGCATTTCCTCAAGTCCCTGTAACAACCCAGTGGAGTAGGTGCTATTACCGTCCCCATTTTCTAGATGAGCAAGTGGAGGCACAGAGAGAACTTTCCCAAGGTTGCACAACTAAAAAATGATGGAACAAGGATTTTAACCCAGCTCCAGAGGCCACGCTTGTATCCAGCCTGCTAACCCAGCTCAAGTCAAAGTGCCTCATTTTGATTCTAACAGAAGGAGGCTGAGAGGCACTCACTCCTTTGGGACCAGGTTACAGCTACAAAATAAACGCAGGTCTCACTTCCCTCATCTGGAAAAGAAGGGTAACGATTATGCCCACCCCAGAGGGGTGTGACAAGGATCAAACACGGAGACACAGTTAGGAAGGTGCCTGGCACTCAGCGTAGACTGGAGAGCTTTGAATGGACGTTCAGTATCAACATTTTAAACGTCAGGACGGGCAAGTACTGCCCTCAGGCTGCCAGTTTACTCCCTCTGATGTAACAAGCCTCTGCCGTGTGCCAGTCGACTGATTAGTATTTTCGATGCATTTTCTAATGTCACCTCCCAGGGCCCTTGGAGCTGGATCATTCTGTGCTCATTTTACCACGTTCACCATGGCCCTGCCCAGCCAGTGCAGGGCCAGGGGCCCCACCCAGACGCTCTGACTTGAAAACCCAGGGTCTCCCCCCTTCTCTACCCTGCTCGTTGACAGCCGAAGGAATAACCTTCTTGGTGGTGTTAATTAACTTCACCCAGCTGTCCAGAGGTGGATGTTAATCAAAACACTGATGTACTTTTGTTGGTTTGAATAAAAAAAATCAGTGACTTAGTTTTCAAGGCTGATTTCTAATTCAGATGAGTAGAGTCAAAGCATAGGCCCTACGGATATATGACTCCGATATGCCAGGCAGCATGGCATATAACTAATGTATCTAAAACTTTGTCTTTATTTAAATCTAGGTTTTCAAAGAGGGCCCAAGGCACAGCCCCTTTACATTCTATGTAAAACTGAAGAATGAGTCCATTCATTGAAACGGATCTCTGTTGGTCATCTACTGGTGATTACGAGAAATCTATGCACTCAGGGAGCACACGGCCCATTGGGGTAGACAGATGAGTTTTATGGAAAATGGGCTGCGAGAGTGGAGAACTAAGTGCAGTCAGCTCTGAGGCAGGTGAGACTCACCCTGCCTGCAGCAGGGACAAGCTGAGGACAGCCTCACCGTCCAGAAGAATAGGATGGACAGCGGCGGGGGAGGAGAAGGCAGAGGGAGAGTCACGTGCACTGACCCACAGGAGCCAGAGGTACGTCTGAGGCTGCGGCACTGAGCGTCCTGTGGAGTTTGTGGAGGTGAGTGTGGAATGTGAAGGGGACAACCTGACCCACAGTGACACCAGCAGGGATTATGGTCTCTGGAACCTCTACCATCATATCCATCAGTACTAAGTGGTAGACTCAGCCTACTTGAAAACCTGTTCCTTGTTCTTCATACTCTCCATTTGGATTCCCACCCTGGAATTTGTTGAGGCTGAACGTGGCAGAGAATCTCAGGGCGGCATCAAACTGACAGGTGTATACCTGGGGAGAAAACCTTGACTTCTGGTGAGCACAGAGGTAAACTGGAATATTTTCGTTTGTACTTAGCTCCTCAGTAAGCAGGGCCTCACTACAGGAGGCTGGGGGGCACCCCGGCTGTTTAGGGAAAGTGCCAAAGTGGCTTAGCTTAACTTGAGAAGGGGATACCTTTTCAAATGCTTCCGTCAGCCACCGCTTTCTTCTGTGAAAAGGGGAGAACGGAGAGAGACAGAGCCATAAAGCGACAACCCTGATACAAACATGATCCGTTCCAGTCATGTAATTACTCAGCAGTGGGCATCTGAATGGCTTCAGTCAATACGTATCTGTTGAGTACCTCCGACTCGTGAAGTCTTGTGGGAAACAGGGAACAAAGAAGCTTGTTCTTTCAAAAAGCGTGCCGTCGGGACTTCCCTGGTGGCACGGTGGTTAAGAATCCGCCTGCCAATGCAGGGGACACGGGTTCGAGCCCCGGTCCGGGAAGATCCCACGTGCCACGGAGCAATTAAGCCCGTGCACCACAACTACTGAGCCTGCGCTCTAGGGCCCACGAGCCACAACTACTGAGCCCGTGTGCCACAACTTCTGAAGCCCGCATGCCTAGAGCTCGTGCTCTGCAACGAGAGAAGCCACCGCAATGAGAAGCCCGTGCACCTCAATGAAGAGTAGCCCCTTCTCGCCGCAACTAGAGAAAGCCCGTGTGCAGCAACGAAGACCCAATGCAGCCAAAACATAAAATAAATCTTAAAAAGAGGAAAAAGGAAAAAAGCATGCCATCTAGTTGAGAGAGAAGACTTGTACACAAATCACTTTAAGTACCAGTTGTGTGACTTGTAGTATTATAAGGGTTCAGAGAAGTGATTGTTTCTTCTTTGGGTCATCCAAAATGCTACCTCTGACTAGAGAGTAGGGTCACCTGATCCAAAGGGAAAAGTTGGAAAATCTCAAAGAGTAACATAATTGTATCTTTTAGGTAACACTTGCCTCTGTCTTATTCCTCAAGCACTGACAAGCTCCATGCCACCTCTGAGCATTTGTTCTGGCCCTTCCTTCTCCCTGGAACACTCCCCCTCCTTTACAGGGTCACCTCCTCTGGCCCTGATGCCACCAGATCCCCTTTCGTGTAAGCTCAAGAGAACTTGAACCCTGTCTATTTTAGAGCTCTGTCCCCAAGGCCTGAGAAAGAACAGTAAGTGCTCAATAAATAAATGTTAGTGAATGAATGGAAACTGATAAAACACCTACACTTTAAGTATGTCCACCTCCAGAGCAAATAAAAACAGAAGAATCCTGGTACATAGAGCTGATGTATCTCGACTAATCAACACAATGAATGTGAAGTCTCAGAAAGCACTCGCAGATACTCTGCTGTTTCTCTGCCTTCCGTCTGGAGTTTCCCATTTGCAGTTCAGCATTTGCTCAGCTCTTGTAAGAAAGTTCATCAGAAAAAAAGGAAAAGAAAAGAAAATGTACCTTCTGGACTCCAGAAAGCCTCAAGCATCTACAACTTCCCCAATCACAGCTCTGATTTTCTTTACTGTGCCTTTAGGTTTTTTCCTCTGGAGACAGCTTCTTCCTTCACCCTGCCCTCTCCTTAACAACCTACTTCTCAAGTGTCAGGGTGGTTTTTCTATATGATTTACCGGAGTTTGACCATACACTTGGAGTTTGTATTGTAAACGTTTGGCTCTAACTTGTGATTTTACTGCCAGCTTTGCATCTTCCCGCCCACCGGGCCTCCTGGGCACTTGACCTTGAGGAGACCGCCTAGGGCACCTAGTACGGGGCAGTGTACCCCCTGGGGGTTTCCTGAGACACACAAGCTCTGTCGTCTCTTGAGACTAACAGGCATGGCTCCCACTTCTTTTTAAAAATTACTGAAACAGGGCTTCCCTGGTGGCGCAGTGGTTGAGAGTCCGCCTGCCGATGCAGGGGACACGGGTTCGTGCCCCGGTCCGGGAGGATCCCACGTGCCGCGGAGCGGCTGGGCCCGTGAGCCGTGGCCGCTGAGCCTGCGCGTCCGGAGCCTGTGCTCCGCAATGGGAGAGGCCACAACAGTGAGAGGCCCGCGTACCACAAAAAAAAAAAAAAAAAAAAAAAAAAAAAAAAAAAAAAAAAAAAAATTACTGAAACAGCAGAGCATAGCAATGTTAAACAAACACAAAAATTCCAAAATATATTTAGCGTACAGAAACTCCTGTCAGACATACAAGAAACTGTTCATGGTGATTTCCCAGGATTGCGGAAGTGGGAATGGGGGAATTGGGGAACAAGATGGAAGAGAGTTTTTACTGCATACTTTTTATGCGTTTTGAGTTTGGAAACATGCAAATGTATAACTCTTTCAAAAATTAAATAAATTGAATTTTTTTTAACTTAAAGACAGTTATGTGACAATATTTTAAAATTACTAGGCACAATCCAAACCAAAAAAAAATTTTTTTTAAGTAACTTAATGGGAGCCTAGTTCAATTCTGGTCTGTCTCTGCCTAAATAGAACACACACTTGAACTCTGACACTTCCTTCCTTAGGCCTCCGTTTGGGCTCTTCTGCCTGCATTGGCTCAGACTCTGCAAGTTAAGGAAGATAAAAGTCTCTTTACAGAAGGGCAAGCTTGTGTTTGCCTGCTTCAAGAGGGCTAGCAATGGGTGTTTCTCCTGCTCTGTCAAAAGGAAGAGGTTGTGGAGGAAATGAGAGATGGGAAGAAGGGAGGTGAGCCCAGAAAATCCTCTCTGTTCCTGGCGCTCCATCCTCAAGGCCCAAACAGAAGAGAGGTGCAGTGACCACATAACCAATGATCACAAGACCACCGTTACCCAACACCTGTCCACAGAACAGTCCTGTGCTTTTGCCCTGCACAGGAAGAGTGCTCGTCTTCCCAGGCATCTTAACCTTTTCTGGGTGTTTTTTTTTTTTTTTTTTTTCTTTTGTTTTTGCGGTACGCGGGCCTCTCACTGCTGCGGCCTCTCCCGCTGCGGAGCACAGGCTCCGGACGCGCAGGCGCAGCGGCCACGGCTCACGGGCCCAGCCGCTCCGCGGCACGTGGGATCTTCCCGGTCCGGGGCACGAAACCGCGTCCCCTGCATCGGCAGGCGGGCTCCCAACCACTGCGCCACCAGGGAAGCCCCTCTGGGTGTTTTTGTAGGGCTTTTTTTGTTTTTCTCTCCTGTAGCCTTTCCCAATTCCCTCTGGTCAATTCTACTAAGCGTGGTAGAAATTTTACTTTTTTTTCCTTTTAACAATAGTTACACATAGGAGCAGATATATCTGCTTTCTGACACAAAACTTGAGGATAACACAAATGACAGATGATACCAGAATTTCTTTTAATAGGTCTTCCAAGTAACAGGGAAACGCATGCCCACCTTTCCAAGGCTCAAGCCCAGGGCTGCTCCTTTTGATAACCTGCGCACACAGTGTCCCGGGAGGAACTGCTTCCGTGTCTTTGCAGCCTGTAAGCAGCAAGGAGCTTTTTATTGTAAGGATTCCCCTGTCCATCATTACTAAGAAATAGGAAATAGACGACGAAAATAATAAGGGAAAAACAGATTTTATAAAGCTCTACGGTTGTAGTAGTCGACTTCTGAGATATCAATGGGCTTCAAGTTAAGAACTAGGGTGTCGCCTTGGCTGAATCCCTCCCCTCCACCCACAGAGGATATCCAGCCTGCAATCCGGAACAAGCCCTTGACCCTCTAAGCTCCAGTTTCCTCATGATACGAAGGGAACATCCCTACTTCTTCAGGTTGTTGGGGAGATTAAATGAGATACTGCATATCAGAACCCCAGCTGGCCCCCAGGATGAGTGAGATAAAAGAGTGCCTGGCTGCTTCCCTGGATTCTTTCCTCTTTTCTCCTCAATAAGGTGATTCAGTCAGAACAGAGTATGGTTGCTTGATTCAAAGAGTAATGAATTCACAATAGCCAGATGTGGAAACAGCCCAAGAGTCCATCAGGCTACAGCATGGATGAGCCTTGAGGACACCATGCTCAGTGAAATAAGCCAGTAGCAGAAGGACAAATACTGTATAATCCTACTCACATGAAGTATCTAAAATAGCCAAATTCCTAGAGGCAAAAAATAGAACAGTGGAAGCCAGGGGCTGGGAGGAGGGGGAACGGAGAGTTGGTGTTTAATGAGTACAGAGTCTCTGTTGAGGCTGTTGAAAGGGACTTGGGTACACACGGTGGTGATGGTTGAACAGGAATGTGAATGTACTTAACGCCACTGAACTGTATACTTAAAAATGGTTGAAATGGTACATTTTATGTTGCATATATTTTAGCACAATAAAAAACAATCATTAAAAAAACTCACCAAGGACTTACAGATAATGCCAGGGTTCCTTTATACTTACTGACTTCCTTTGCCCTCTGGTCCCACAGATCACTTCCCTTACGTTGACTTGCCTCCAGGTTCACCTCTTCTGCCACCCTTAGGCGCTGTCTTCTCAGCGCTCCCAGGGGTCTGCCCGGGGATCTCTGCTCCATTCTGAAGCGTGACCAGGATGCAGAGGCTACAAACACGCAGGTATGCCTGTGGCTCAACCTGAAACCAGGCTTCGGTCCCTGCCCTCTGCCCGTCTGCTCCCGTGCTCCTTCACAGGCTTCCCTGGTCTCCCTCTGTTCCGTCTGTGCTGACCCTTTGGATCGAGTGACTTAGCTTTTGGCTTTGCCCACTTGCCTGGGCACTGGGCCCTGCGAGGTTCAGCTTCCTGTACCTGCCCCCCGATGACCCTGAGTCTGCCAAGGAGATGAGGTCATTTTCTGCGTGTCACCAGCAGGAGCCACCCGTCCGCGAGGCTGGACACTTGAGCATCACCCGTCTCTGCTTCCCCTCCTCTGCCCTTCCATCAGTTCCACCTCAGGAACACCTAGCGTATGTGCTTCCTCTGGGACCCGCCCTCCCATCCCGCTTGAGATCAGGGCCCGGCAGCCCCTAATGAGACACCGCACCAGCCTCCGTTCTGGTCTCCCTCGAGTCTGGGTCCCTCTGGGCCTCTCTCCCTGGGACAGCCGGAGCTGTTGTCCCCAGAAGCAAATCTGGTCCCGGTGCTCTGCTGCCGAGAAGCTCCACGGGTCCCCAGGGCTGCAGGACCAAGCTGAAGTTCTCTGCTCGCCAAGACAGGCCCCTCGCATGGGCGCCCACCTGCCACACCAGCTCCTCCCCAACCCGCGCCCCACTCCTCATTCCAACACACTGAGGTCTCCCTCTCCCCGCGCACTTCTGCCACCTCTGCCTTCGCCCACGTTGCTCCTCCCGCCAAGCAGGAGCACGTGGCCTGGTTTGCCCAGAACAGTCTCTGTTGACACCTGTTGTTCGGTGTAATTATTAACAGCCTTCCTTTCACTCTCCAACGTGTCCTGGCTTAGGCAACAAATCGTGTGGTCACCGCATTTGCCCTAATTCTTCACCTGGCAAACCTCTGCTCATCCTCCACGATCCGCTGGATGTCAGAGGTGCCGGGAAGCCTTGCCCGTCTCCAGCAGGCAGTGCCCACTCAGCCTTCTCCCTTCGACTTCATGGCAGTGTTTATCACGGTGCATTGTTAGGGAATCGTCTGTCCCCCCTGCTAGACTCCTGGAGTCTTATGTATCTTCTCATCCCCAGCACTCAGAAGAGTCCCTGACATAAAGTAGGCGATCAGTTAAAGTTTGCTGAAGAGGAATGAAAAAGATAAATTCATTTATTAGGTAATCGGCAAAGCAGATGACCATCCACATTCTCATGGAGTTCACAGTTAAGGGGAGGGAATGGACATAAGTTAGTTTCTGAACAGATCACCGGCGGGGGTAGAGGTATGGGAATTTGCTTTGACTAAGCGGGCTCACCCCCAGAGCTGGGCTGTCTCCTTTTGTCAGAACTTAAATTTATCATCTTCTGGTTCTGAAGATCACAAGTCTGACACGTGTCTCACTGGGCTACACTCGAGATCTGGATGGGGCTGTATTCCTTTCTGGACACTCCAGGAAGGGGTCTGTTTCCTTGCCTTTTTCAGCTTTGAGGGCCCACCCACTTCCCTTGACTTGTGCCCCCTTTTGCCATCTTCAAAGCCAGCATCCTAGCATCTCCCTGACCCCGCTCTCATCAACACATTTTGCTTCTTCCCTTCTGGCCGAATGCTTGCTTTGGCCAAGGTGGTCTTTGTACCTCAGACAGCCTTGTGCCTCAAGGGGACATGCTGGGTAAATGCGTCCATTTGGTAGGATTAGGGGAACGACCCACTTCCAGGCCAGAGCTGCCTCTGGTAAGGTCTTCTTTCCACCCTGTCAGCGTACCTCTGGGGCAGTACGTTTAACTCGTCTGAATGTAATTCAGAATGTTATCCTAAAGCCATGGCTGAGTAGCCCGCCGGGCACACACGGTGTTAGAACCTGTTCACATTAGCACAGGGTCAGGATCAGTCAGCCTCGTCATGGAAACTTTCCGCAACCCATTCTTGCTCCCTAACGCTTACATCAGGCACCACCGACAGTCATTTTTAGTCATCATAATATCAAATCTGTACGAAAATATTCCCAGACAGATTGCTCCCATGCAAATATTAAAATAAAAACAAATCAACAGACACGAAAATGGCAGTAAGGTCTATCCCGTGGACATAGTTCCAACAGAAGAAGGCACTCAGGGCACAGTAATTACCGGGCCAGATCTCTTCAGGATTAGACCTGCCCAGGAGAGCCCTAAATACCTTTCCTCCTGGGTCTACTATTCAATGGACTGAGAAAGGCTCAATCCTATAACCAAAGCACATAAAAGAAATTTTCTTCTCACCGTCTTTTTTTTTTTTTCCCTTCAGAGATGCTGGAGCAACAGTTTTGTGGATGAGAATATCAAGTAGGTATTTTGATGATTTTTGATGATGCTGATATTGAAGTTGGTTGCAGACGATGGGAGCTGCATCAGACAACACCGAATACATTATTTTGTGCTGTCTCCTTTTTTTTTTTTTTTTTTTTTTTTTTTTTTGCGGTACGCGGGCCTCTCACTGTTGTGGCCTCTCCCGTTGCGGAGCACAGGCTCCGGACGCACAGGCCCAGCGGCCGTGGCTCACGGGCTTAGTTGCTCCGCGGCATGTGGGATCTTCCCGGACCGGGGCACGAACCCGTGTCTCCTGCATCGGCAGGCGGACTCTCAACCACTGCGCCACCAGGGAAGCCCTGTGCTGTCTCCTTTTAATGCCTGGGTTAAAGCAGCCCAACCCAGGTGCAGTTCTGCAACACCGTGTGAGCGCGCCAATGAGGCGGAACCCTGCTCCATCCAACGATCCATCCCCTGTTTGAACCTGAAAAGGTGTCACTCTTAATCCGTCTCTCTTCATTCCATGCCACCACTCTAATTTAAGTAATTTTCCTGCTTCCAATACTGCAGTAGATTTCTTCCTTCTTCTCTCTCTCTTCTTTTTTTCTTTTTTATGAAAATTTTCAAACATATAAAAAAGTAGAGGGAATAGTAAAATCAACCCAATTTACCCATCACCCAATTTTTCTACAAAAAATTTACATATGGTAAAATGCATGGATTTTAAGTGTGCGATGTTCTGATAAATGTATATACTTGTTTAACTGCCACCCCTAGTCAATATATAGAACTTTCTCATCAACCCAGAAAGTTCCTTTGCCATCCCCCAGTTTGGCCGTTATCAATACACAGCCACACTTGTTTCACCGGTGCCCCTACCCCTGGACCCTCCGGGATGATTTTGAAGTAAATCCAGGCATCATATTATTTTATCTGTAAATATTTCCTTGTATTTCTTTAAGAGATCACCAAAATATTATTAGCACACCTAAATGAACAATAATTCCTCGGGGCTTCCCTGGTGGCGCAGTGGTTAAGAATCTTCCTGCCAATGCAGGGGACACGGGTTCGAGCCCTGGTCCGGGAAGATCCCCCGTGCCGCGGAGCAACTAAGCCCGTGCGCCACAACTACTGAGCCTGCGCTCTAGAGCCCACGTGCTACAACCACTGAAGCCCATGCGCCCTAGAGCCCGTGCTCTGCAACAAGAGAAGCCACCGCAATGAGAAGCCCGTGCACCGCAGTAAAGAGTAGCCCCCGCTCACTGCGACTAGAGAAAGCCCGCGCGCAGCAACAAAGACCCAAAACAGCCAATAAATAAAGTAAATAAAATAAATTCTAAAAAAACAATAATTCTTTAACATCAAATACACAGTCTGCAGCCACATTTCCCCAATTCTCTATTTTTAAAAAAATATTTATTTATTTAGGCTGTGTTGGGTCTTAGCTGTGGCATGCGGGATCTAGTTCCCCAACCAGGGATTGAATCTGGGCCCCCTGAATTGGGAGCATGGAGTCTCACCCACTGGACCACCAGGGAAGTCCCTCCCCAATACTCTTTTAATAGATTAACACTTGGTCTCTTCACTTTTGATCTATTCCACTGATTTTGAAAACCACTCCAGATGAACATTTCCAGTCCACCATCATGATTACCTACTGTGTGCCCCTTAGTCTAGCATACCTGGACCCCGTATATAACTTTCCAGTTTAAATTCCAATGTTCCTCCTCATCTGGCTTATCCTTCCACAAAAGAAAAGTAGCTTTTGTATGAATAAACCTGTTTCCCCACTGCTGAGAATCTGATTATGCGTCTCTTCTCTCCACCCTGCCCACAAATGTTCATTAAATAAATGTTTGCTGGACACCTACTAAGCACCAGGAACGAGCCAGTAGCTACAGAATAAGTAGTGAACAAGATAAATATAGTTCCTGCCCTCAGGGAGATCATGGCATCCTCCCCTCTCTACCTGTTGGAACCCGTTTACTTTAAGGTAAAGTCCAAATGTCACCTCCACTGTGAAGACTGCCCTGATCTCTTCAGGCAGAAGTATTCTTTCGCTTCTCTAAAACTCCTGCTTTGCTCATGTGTTCTGCTTCTAGCCTATGTGCCACATAAGGACTTCGAACGTAAGACATGTAGACATAGTTGCTTCTTCTTTGTAATACTTTCACCATCTAGTGGGAACACAGTGAATGACTGAATGAGTATGTTAAGACTAGTTATTTTTAAAACTGCCCATGGACTGCTAAACCTTTCAGGTTTAGCACAAACATATCTGACACAGTTTCAACTCGGCATAGGTGACTGCAGTGCCCTGAGGACACTTGGGGTGAAAGTTCACCTAGAAAGCAACTGGCAATTGGCCTGGAGATTAAGAGGATGTACCCTGAAGTCTTGTCATCTTTTAGTTATTTTGTCCCATTATAGTGCGTTTCTGAACTTAGCACAGGGAATTAGAAAGCTGATTTTCTATGGTCGGAAATTCTTAAAAATACTTCGTTGTCATTATAAAACTTTGAAAACACGTAAAAGCATGAAGAAAGAAATTAGAACCATCCAGAATCCACCATTCAGCCAAAAAATCACGGTTAACGTTTTGGTGTATTTCCTTCCAGTCGTCTGCGTCTGCAGTTTGAAAAGAGTCTGCTCTGGAGCGCTGGGCCTCACTCGGGGGCTGAGGGTGGACGGACTCACGGAGGAGACCGTTCTGCTTTCCGTGTTAAAGCAGTGTGGCCTCTGTCGCCTCCACGTTCTGTCTTTCCTCGCTGATGACTCTCTGTTGCCGTTTCCCTACATTGCGTTCTACCTCTTCCCCCGCTGAATGCAGAGCTATGGTTTTGTGACCCTGCTTTGGGTCTTCACTCAATCTCTGGTCCCCACATCACGTCCCTGACCGGGATCTCAGAGCCCTGTCACTTCAGATCCATTCATCGCACCTCCTTGACTCTGAAACCATGTTCCTGGGCCAGATCTTGTCTTTACCATACTTTTGCCCCACTTGTAAGCATTTTCGCATGGCATTAAAAAGCCTCTGTAAATTGAAATTGAATGGTTGCATATTATTCTCTTTTATATTTGGCCACAGTTATCCTAACCATCCTCCAATATTGACCTTAACGTTAGTTTCAATTTGCCACTATTGTGAATATCATTCCAATGAATATCTTTGTAAATAAACCTTTAACCTGGGCTTCCCTGGTGGCGCAGTGGTTGAGAATCCGCCTGCCGATGCAGGGGTCATGGGTTCGTGCCCTGGTCCGGGAAGATCCCACATGCCGCGGAGCAACTAAGCCCGTGAGCCATGGCCGCTGGGCCTGCGCGTCCGGAGCCTGTGCTCCGCAACGGGAGAGGCCACAGCAGTGAGAGGCCCGCATACCACAAAAAAAAAAAAAAAAAAAAGCCTCTGTAAATTGAAATTGAATGGTTGCATATTATTCGCTTTTATATTTGGCCACAGGTATCCTAACCATCCTCCAATATTGACCTTAACGTTAGTTTCAATTTGCCACTATTGTGAATATCATTCCAATGAATATCTTTGTAAATAAACCTTTAACCAGGGCTTCCCTGGTGGCACAGTGGTTGAGAGTCTGCCTGCCGATGCAGGGGACGCGGGTTCGTGCCCCGGTCCGGGAAGATCCCACGTGCCGCCGAGCAGCTGGGCCCGTGAGCCATGGCCGCTGAGCCTGCGCGTCCGGAGCCTGTGCTCCGCAATGGGAGAGGCCACAACAGTGAGAGGCCCGCGTACCGCAAAAAAAATAAAAAATAAAAAAATAAACCTTTAACCATATATCAGATGACTTTCTTAGGTCAACTGTATAGAAACAAAAGGACTGACATAAAATATGGCACAAAATATTTGATACATATTGCTAACGATTTCTAGAGAGTGTGCAGACTTACACTCCCACGGCAAAGTATCGTGTGTCTTCTTGCATTGTTGCCAAACTTGAGCATTCTTGTCAAAACAGAGAAAAGGGAATTTTGGAATAAAAAGATTTCTCAACCCAATCAAGAGCATCTGAGGTACAGTAGAAACTAACACAATATTGTAAAGCAACTATACTGCAATAAAAATTTTTTTAAAAATTGAAAAAAAAAGAGCATCTGAGAGATGGACTGGGAATTTGAAAAAAAAAAAAAAAAAAAGAGCATCTGAAAAATGTACATCTAGCGTCACAGTTAATGGTTTCAGACCAAATCCTTTCCCCCTAAGATCAGGAACAAAGCAAGGCTGTCCACTCCAACCACTTCTATTTAATGGTGCATTATTTTAAAATGTTTGCTTATATGAGATATTTTAAAATCACTGTGCACTTTAATTGGCATCTCTCTGTTTTCGAGAGTAACTTTTCTTAAGTTTATTAGCTACTGGTAACTCTTCTTTTGTGAATTATGTATCGGAAGTCTTTGCCCATGCTTCTGCTGGTGTCCTACGGCTTTTTAAGTTATTTGTGTGAGCTCTCTATATTTTTGTCTTAAATATTTATTTTTACAAATTTGTAGTTTGCGTTTTTTGAATGCCACATTTTTGCAATACATAATTTTTATTTTTTTTAATAGTGATCAAAATTATAGAGTTTGTCTCTTTTTAAGTTGTTTTTATGCTTCACCATTTCTTTTTACAATTGCATGGTAGTACAGAAACGATACTGCTTCCATATTCAAGAACTAGTTGGGTAGTTCAAAGCCCTATAACCAATTTTCCTATGCAAAGTAGTTCTTATATCCTGCAACTGATATTATTTGTGTCATTATAGTGCATCAACATGAAAAAAAAATGGCTCAGAGAATCTAATTTGCAATATTGGTGCAAAGTTACAATGTGTAGGATTTATATTCAGCTCTGAGTCATGCTTTTATCTATAATTCTCAATTAAAAAGATGGTGAGGTTGATTATTCAAGAAGCCAGAAAGGAGCGTAAAAATTTATGAAAGAATTTCACCAGGAAGGATAGTGTAATTTGGACTGAAATTCACCTTACTAATTGTTCAAAGTGGAAATGAAGAGTTTTCTCCTATTCAAGAGTAGCTAAAGGAGGGCTTCCCTGGTGGCGCAGCGGTTGAGAGTCCGCCTGCCGATGCTAGGGGACGCGGGTTCGTGCCCCGGTCCGGGAAGATAGGCCACAACAGCGAGGCCCGCGTACCACAAAAAAAAAAAAAAAAAAATAGCTAAAGGAGAATAAATAAGAACGGTTATTTTCATGTGTCATCAATCAATAGTTTATTGAGTATTGAATTTTCCAAAGGCTGTTAGTCTAAAAGGGGACGATTTTTGGGGCTTCCCTGGTGGCGCAGTGGTTGAGAATCCGCCTGCCGATGCAGGAGACACGGGTTCGTGCCCTGGTCCGGGAAGATCCCACATGCCGCGGAGCAACTGAGCCCGTGAGCCATGGCCGCTGGGCCTGCGCGTCCGGAGCCTGTGCTCCACAACGGGAGAGGCCACAACAGTGAGAGGCCCGCATACCGCAAAAAAAAAAAAAAAAATAAAAAGGGGACGATTTTTTAATGTTAGTCTGTTAGTTTATGAAAGTGACACTAACAAATGTTTCATTTGACTCTATTTGTAGCTTAAGTCATGTATAATATCTCCAGGTCAATAGCTGATAAATTGCTGTATTTTTATCATACTTCATATTCTATTGTCTCATAATGAGTTTGGATGTGAGTCAGTAAGATAAGATGTACCTCAGAGTAACTACTTTCCAGAATTAATATCAGCATGTGATGAATAAGATGTTTATGACATCAATATGCTTAACATAAAACAAAGGGAACGTCCAGGTGAAGCAATTTAAGAGAATAATTTAGACGAAAGAACAAGAAAGAATCCTGGATTACTGAGCTTCAAAAAGAATGCCTCTATCAATCACAATGTCAAAATACATGAGTGGGAAGAGGAATATTGCACCACACAGCACGGCTGAAAGGCGCTCTGAATTTGGAAACACACAATTCAAGCCCCTAGCTACCTTGCCTGCTCTGCTTCCCCTCTGCCAATTCACTCCAGCCTTTCTAGAATTTGCTTTCTGTCCCAGCACAGTGCCTGCATGGAGCAAGGGCTCAACGCACGGTAACTCTTATGAACACCTTTTCGGTAGATCCTTGGGGAAGAGAATCAATGCTCACATGCCAGGAGGGTGGGCTGTAGGGTCAGGCTGTGGTATGTGACCCTGAGCATGACTATTTAACCTCCGGGTGTCAGTGTACTCTCATTTAAAGTGAAAATAAGAATAGCATCCTAGGTTTATGTCAGGATTAAATGAAACCAGGCATACCAAATACCTGGTATATAGTAAGCATTTGGTACACTTGAGCTGTTCATACACAGAGGAGAGAAAAACACAACCAGCTGGGTATTCTCTGTCTGTATCATCCTCTGCAAGTGAAACAAAACAAAACGAAACATATATAAACACATTCTAAGGGCCGCTTAATCAGGTTTAGCTTCATGAAATAAATAAATACCCCCCACACATACACACCAGCAGTTTAGGAAAATAGAATTTAATTTCTCTCACACACTAAATAAGCCAGAAGGTAGGCAGCCCAGGGCTGCTCTAACCGGTATATGATTATCTGGATCCCGGGGCCTTTCCATCCACAGAGAGCTGCCTCATGGCCCCTGGAGGGATGCCTCCCATCTGATCTCCTTTTCCAGGCAATGAGAAGGAGAAAGTGGGGGAAAGGGCCTGCCCTTAACCTTTAAAAATAGTTGTCAGTAGTTGCATCCAACACTCCCATTAACATTCCATTGGTCAGAACTCGGTCTCAGAGTCCCATCAAGTTAGGAGGGAGCCTAGGAAAGTCTTTACTCTGAGTGGTCATGTGGACCCTGGGAGGAAAACAGCCCAGCAGATAACAGACTGGCTCAGAGCAGGAAACAGAATGATCATATTTAAGAGGAATGAGGGCACCCCCCCAACTTTATGTATTTGCTTACTTATTTGTTAGGGCACAGTTGTCAGTGGTTTGCTTCATTGTGTTTTATGTTTTAATCCTAAGAATTATGAAAAGGATTACGGTCTCAGCCCTCCTGGAAATGCTTACCAGAAGAGTATCCAATCCATTCCGACCTCGGCTCTTAGCGAGGAAAAGCGCCTAGGAAGGATTTCGAAGAAGAGCCACCAGATGACTAACTGCTCAGGATAAGACCTAGGACGGACCTTTAAGGAAGGGGCGTGAGCCAGTCAGGGAAAGAAACGGCTAGAGGGTGACTAAATAATGATCTCCTGCTACCCAAAGGACTCTGCCCCAGAGGAGAGGGGAGAGGAGGAGGAGACAGAGGAGGGCCAGCTGTTCATCTCCGCTGAGACTGGAGAGAAGGGAAGAAGCAGAAGTGAATTAGGGTGACCTGTAAGGAGAAATGTGCTGACCGGGCAGGCGGCTGTTAACACACTGCAGGTGGAGATTATACGCGGACCTCTCCAAACTCTGAGATATTTGCATATGCTCCTCCCCGAAGGCGGGGCTGGGGGCAGGAGGGGCGGGGCACAGGTTGAGGGCGGGTGAACCACTTGAACACCAACGGTACCCTCTCCCGTGCCTCGGTTTCCCTCATGGAATAACTGTTTCGGAGTTCAGAAAAGGGATACTGTGTTGATCTGAAAGATAAGTTCTGGTTTTGCATGTGTATAAAAACCAATGACTACACAATGTCAGTATCTTGCAGATTAGATCCTACAAGGAGAGAGGAATGGATTTTCCATGTTTTAAGATATCATTTTCAGAATTATAGTAGTAATACAGTGGCTTTCCAGTCAAGATGGTACAGCAAGGTGCATTTCATCCTCTGTGAAAACAGCAAGCAATGCCAAACGAAATATACACAGAGGAAACTTTTTTAAAAAAAGATAGAACATGGCTCAGAAATAAGACAATTACTCATGAGGACAAGAAAAGAGAAACGGTAAGAGCCGAGTGGGACCTGGGCTGTGGGTCTCAAAACAAGCAGAGGTGGCTGAGAATCTGACTCCTACGGTGATGAGCACAGCAACTCCCCCCTGAGACTAAAGACCAAAGCCATGGTCACTGCTGAAGCCAGACGCTGGGGTACAAAACCCCCTTCCCCGCCCTTTCCTTTCCCTTCTCTAGATCCCACGCCGCAGGGGGAAGGGTTTCCCTCCGAGCTCTCCTAAGCTCTGTAAAAGGCGGCCACCCTGTGAGGTGAGGTCACCATGGATCTGCAGGTCTCTCTGCTTCTCTCCCATTCCCTATTTCTGTTCAAGTTTGCCATTGCTCTTACATCTTCATTCTGTCCTACAACTATAATTAAGTCTTTTGTGCTCTGTATAGAGGTTCAGTGCAGAAACAAGTGATGTGACTGAACCCACAGAAAAGTATAGCGTCATGACACCTGCGTCACGATTAAAGACTTTTCTAGGGCTTCCCTGGTGGTGCAGTGGTTGAGAGTCCGCCTGCCGATGCAGGGGACACGGGTTCGTACCCCGGTCCGGGAAGATCTCACGTGCCGCGGAGCGGCTGGGCCCGTGAGCCATGGCCGCTGAGCCTGCGCGTCCGGAGCCTGTGCTCCGCTATAGCTCAAAATCATGTTTTAGTTAGCTTCCTGTTCGGATCATGACTAGCTTGTACAGCATTTGTTTTGTTTTCCCCAGTTTCTAGTTTCCTTTGGTGTGTATGTGCGTGTGCATGTTTATATGGAGTTATTGAAATATCTTCACTTTGTCGTTAAGTACTTCCAGGTTCCTAAATATTCAATGTGTGTAATGAAATCTATTTTGTTCCTAAAGACATCTTCTTGGAGGCCTTTTACTTCCTGTTTTAATCTGAACTGACAGCTTTCCAGGCCTGTTACACACATGACCACCTGTGGTTCTTTTCAATGATTTCCTAGGCTGGTTCCTGGGCTTCTGGGATTCACACCTCCCTCTTTCTTGGATTCCTTCTCCCTTTGGGAGGAGCACATCCTTGATTAATTTTTCCAGAAAGGGAATATGTAGAGATAAACTTTGTGAGTGTTTAACATCATTTTAATTTTATCCTCACATTTGCTTGTCTGAATGGATGTAGTTTTAAGTTTGGGGGTCGTTGCTCCCCTATGTTTTAGCAAACAATGTCACTTTAGATATTTCTGATTCTAATTTATTCCTTATTTCCTATGAGAAACTTCTTTTCTTTCCTCACTGCAAAATTTAGTGTTTTTCTTTTTAAACTTGGCATTCTGAACCTTAATCAAAATGTGTGTGTGTGTGTGTGTGTGTGTGTGTATTTAATTCCTTGTCTTTGGTACTAGTTAACTTTTTCCATCTGAACACGCAAGTTTTTTTCAGTTCAGGGAAATTATCTTTAGTTATTTCTTTAAACACTTTCTTTTCATTCACTCTTCTCTCCTTCCAAAACTCCTATTAGATAGATATCAAATCCTCTATGTTTCTTAACTTTCCTTCATTTTTGCTCCATATTTTGGAATATCTCTGTCTGTATCTTCTGGATCACTGTTTGATCTTTTACTTCATTCAGACCTACTTTTGCGTTTTCATTTTAGCAATCATGTTTTTAATTTTTGAGAATTTTGATTTTTCTCAGGGCTCTTTTTTCATGGCCATCTGTTCCTATTCTTCTTTTCAATGGATAGTCTATCTTTTGGAGTTTAGATTAGAAAGTTCTTTTTTAAAGTTTTGTTTCTTGTCTCCCACTCTCTGAAACGACGTGTTCTACTTGTTCAAATTGGTCTTTCACAGCATTAGTTGCTTTTAAACGTCTTACGATCTTTGATTGGCATGGCTTGGCTTAGGAATGATGGGATACGTTGATTTTCACAGGCAACTTACGTGAGTTTCCTTTGCAAATAGCTATAGACCCATTTACCTGAAAGGCCTCTCCCCCACCCCGCTCCCACCCTCCACCCCCACCAGAACCGGGGTGGGCGGGGTGGCTAAGAAGTCTGTGTAAATGGGTCCATCCCCTTCAGAGGCAGGCTCGGAATTGTGAGAACCAACAGGAATCCCCTCTGATAGTGGAGACCTTTACCTGGGGCTCCGTATGGGGGTCCCAAGTCTTAGCCCCTGCTCTGCCTCAGTCTGCTGCCCCCACCCCTTCAGGTGGGACCTCCGCAGACACAGCTTTTACACTGTCGGAGTCAGGACTCCCAGGGCTACGGCCCCAGCAAGCGGTGTTTGCTCCACATGTTTCATGGAGGGGAAGGACTAACTGTCTGAGCCAGTGTACAGATGGCGCTTCAAGTCATCACTCCTTCTCTCCCAACTTGCTGACTCCAAGTCCTGGAATTTCTCCAGCGCTCCGCCAGGAAAAACAGCCACTACTTCCATGGTGGTCTGGAGTTATCATTTTGTTCTGCTATGATCCACTCTCTATCCACTTTCTATCTTCTACAAATCTTCTAAAATGTCTTGTCCGAGGACGGTGCTTTCTTGTTCTCAAGGCCCCCACGTCTTTCCACTGTTTTCCTACATCCTTTCCCATTTCCCTGGGATCTACGCGGCTCTGGGCTTACAAGTGGGAAGAAGACAGACGTGGTCCCTTTTCTCATGGGGTTTATGATCTTGAGTAGCTGAACAGACAGCTCACGGCATTAGCACAGTGTTACAGGAGGGATTCCCTGACCAGGTGAGAAAAGGCCTGCAAAGGAAAGGGTGTTTAAGCTGAGATCTGAAGGATGATCGGGTTTTCTGTCGGCACAAGAGGAGGGGTGTGGCCAGAACGGAAAGGAAGAGGAACTGCACTCTAGCCTGAAGGAACAGCATGTGAAAATGTGTAATCCCTGTAGGCGAGGGTAGCCAGCACCTAAGGGATCTATCTATACGTGTCCTTATGCCTCATGGGATGGGATGGGCCCAAACAAGCTGCCTCTGAGAGCTGCCTGCCTGTCCTAAGATGGTTCCTTTCCTGTGTTTTTCTTTCAAAGGACAAAGGGCATCAGGGTCTATAAAGGGCTGCTGCTGGAAATGCTTATGCATATTATCTTCCTAATTCTCTCAGTATCCCAGTGAGATAGGCATTATCAATACCAGTTTAGAAGTAAGGAAATTGAGGGTCTGAGAGGTTAAGTAACTTGTCCAAGGCTAGTAAGTGGTAATGCTGGGATTTTCGTCAGTTGAGGAATCTCTAAAGTATGCTTTCCTACAGCAGGTACCAATGTCTTTTTTCCCCCCAATTTTTAAAACTGTAGTAAAGTACACATGACATACAATTTAACATCTTAGCCGTTTTTAAGTGTACAGGTCAGTGGCATTAAGTACCTTCATATTCTTGTGCAACTGTTTCCTCCATCCTTCTCCAGAACTCTTTTCATCTTGCAAAACTGAAACTCTGTACCCATTAAATAATAACTCCCCATTTCCCCTCCCCCTAACCCATTGGCAACCGCCATTCTACTTTCGGTCTCTATTAGTCTGACTATGCTAGGTACCTCATCTCATTGGAATCAGGCAGTATTTCTCTTTTTGTGACTGGCTTATTTCACTTAGCATAATGTCCTCAAGGTTCATAGGTGCCCATATCTTAACACCCTGTACCTCCTGATAATCTCCAGAAGGAAGAATGTGCCCCAACTTGAGTGGAAAGTGGGAGGAATTAGGTTGTGATAAAACTCAACCTCACGAAGGAGACTGTTGAAACAGTGGTGTATCAGCAGAGGACACTAGAATTTTCAAAATCTCAAATCCTGCACTCGCTAGCATATAAGATCTCTGACTCCACTGTACATTAAATAGTCAGAAAGTGCATCCTGTCCTGGCAGCCTAACTTTAATCGGTTTGATCCAGAAAGCTTCCTGCCCAGTGACATGACTCCAAAATTCTACTCTTGAGAAAGGGGCCCTCCCTTAACATTGGAGCAGGATCGAATTATTCATCCGTTTCTCTGGTGTGTGCTATGTCACGTTCCAGTATGGTGGCTGGTTTCCATTTGCATCTCTGACCCAATCTCCGCCCTCTCCGCTCTGCCTTGGGTCCCACGGGCTGACCTGTAGGATTGGCTTTCAGTTGGACTTGGGTAATTGGAGGCACCAGCAGGAGATTGGAGACCGCTTGGCAAATTTATGACCCTGGCTTTCTCTCAGCAGGGTTGCTGTGGGTTGGCTGCTCGAAAGACAACACTTTGGGGCACCCAGTATGCACCTAATTATCTGGAAAATGCTTTCACTGTGCCCTTTCTCTATCAGCAAAAAAAAAAAAAAAAAAACAATTAAAAGTAGTTTGCCTTCATGTGCCAAGGATAGCACTATATCTTAACTGTCCTGCCTTAGAGCTAAATCAAATCCTGCTATCGTAATATAATCTGGAGGGAGCTGGTTTGTCTTGATATTCTATAGGACATCACGCTGGTCCATTACACTGATGGAATTACGCTAATGTGAATTAGGGAGCAGGAGGTGGCAAGCGCCTTAGGTGCGTTCATAACACATGGACTTCAAGAAGTTAGGAGATGACCCCCCCTGGGAAGGCCAGGGCTGCGACATCACTGCTGGTTCCAGGGGCCCAGTGGTCTGGGGCATGCTGGGGTGTCTCCTGCTACCCGGGAGAGAGAGCTGCTGCATCTCGCCCCGTGTACCACAGAGGAGACACGACATGTGGTGAGTTTCGAGGCAGACGAAACCCTATTTTTCTGTGTGCCGCTCTGACCGAATTACTGGGTATCTTACAAGGCTCCCGGTTTTGAGTGGGCACAGGGTACGAAAGGGGTTCAGAGACGAATCCGGGCTGCGTTACAAGCAGTCTGAGCAGCAGACCCAGTGGCACGGGAGGATCTGAGGCAGACAGAGGTGCTACCGGGGGCTCCTGGCCAAGCCCAACAGGACCCAAGTAAAGTCCACTGCTGGTAACGAGTTTTTCAGTTGAAAAGCAGCCCCTGGACCGTTGGAGAGCCCCACAGGGACTGAACATTTGACCCTGGGTCCCAAAGGACTATGTGATTTAAACTGATTTAAACCATCACGCCCGGGACATGCCCAGCAGCGTCACTGTAAAGTGTGAACGATACCCTGAGACCAAGCTCTGCAGGTCTGGGAACCACCAGTCAGTCAGTCCAGGCTCCACGGTACCTATTCCTCCTGCTTGACTGCCTCTCAACACATGCCGATGGCCTGAGGGCAAGTTCCCTGCAGCCACATGCAGAGGAGGAAAAGCGGGGCTGCATTTATTAACGGAGGCGCACACGCTAGGGTGGAACCAGACAGCAGGAATGAGCCGCTGAGCTGCAGCCCTGCGCAGGGACGGCCTGAAAGTAGGGAGGGAGAGACGGCCCCCCCAGTGGGCGGGACTGCAGGCATTGCTTCCGGCTTATTCTGTATGGAAGGGAAGGAGGTCTGAGGAATGCCATCCATCCAATTCATGGCCAGTGGTAACATGCTCACCACGTTGACTGGGGACTTGGAAAACATAAATTGTCTGTTTAGTGACAGGAGAGCTTGGGGAGAGACGTGTGGCTGGACTTTTCGGAATGTGCACGGAACGTACACAGGCTGCCAGAATACAATTCCACACACTGGGAGGCTTAAACAACCACCATTTATCTTCCCACAGTTGTGGAGGCTCAAAGTCCAAGACCAAGGTGCCGTCAGGACTGGTTTCTGGTGAGGCCTCTCTTCCTGATTTATAGAAGGTGGCCTTCTCTCTGTCCTCACCTGGCCTCTCCTCTGAGCATGCATGGAGGGCTTTTTGATGTCTCTTGGTCTTTTTTTCCCTTTGTTCCTCATTTTTGTTTATTCAAATTTTTTTCCAGCTTTACTAAGCTATAATGAACATATAATTGTCCTCTTCCTCTAAGGGCAACAGTCCTATTGGATTAATGCTCCACCCATATGACCTCCTTTAACTTTAATTATCTCCTTAAGGCTGTCTCCAAATACAGACACACGGGGGCTAGGGTTTCAACAGGTGGATTTAGGAGGTACAACGCAGCCCAGAGCGATAATCAGGTGGTCAAGATGATCCACCCTGTGGATGTGTGCAAGTCTCTTCCTCGCCACCCACGTGACTGCTCCATGGGCCCATGAGCAAGGGACACACGAGGCGGGGGTGGAAGCTGTGCACAGGCCAGTAGCATACTCTCTCTCACCAGCGCTGGTCTGGCTGCTGACAAGGCTGAATGTCCGATCTGCCAGCAGCTGATCAACACGGAGACCCTAAAATGGCACCGCTCCCCAAGGGGACCAGCCCGGAGACCCCTTCCACCATGGAGGGGCCAGAACCAGCCTCAGAGAGACAGATCTTTGCTCCCATCACGGGTTTTCCTTCCCTGCCCCCAGGACTTCTGCCAGCACCAACATTCCTGAACTTAGAGAATGTCTTATCTATCACCACGCTGTTGCAACTCGGCATCTCCTCCCCAAAGAAGATGCATTTTCAGAGGCTGTCATTTGCCAGTGGGAGCTGGGCCATGGAATTCACTGGCTTTATCACATGCTTCATTCCCTAGAAAGAGATTGCTTAATACAGGGGCCTGCTGAAGACAGCTACGGTGACAGCTGGAAGGGAAGACCCTGCAAGGTGGGTACCTGCCTAGTGGATGCAGTCAGTTCCCCAACCCAGCAGCCAGCATTTGAGGCCACTGCCCCCATAACCGGACTGCAGTGGTCTGGGAACCGAGGTGGGGGGATAGGAGTGGCCCTTCTCACTATGACACCAAATAACCAGCAAAAGAAGACCTGCTTCCTGTCTGACCTTGGGCTTGCGGCCTAGGAAGGATATTTCTGCAGGGAAGACATAGTTCCATTCAAGTGGAAGTTGAAACACAGTCTGACCCTCAGCTATGTGGGGCTCCTCATGCATGAGAACTTTTAAGGTCTACTCTCTTAGCAACTTTCAAATATACACACAGTGTTATTAACTATAGTCACTGTGATGTACAGTACAACCCAGGACTGACTGATTGACTGATTGATTGATTGATTGATTGTGGCCGCGCCGTGCAGCACGCAGGATCTTAGTTCCCCAACCAGGGATCGAACCCGTGCGCCCTGCAGTGGAAGCGTGGAGTCTTAACCACTGGACCGCCAGGGGAGTCCCAGGATTTATCTGTTTTAGACCTGGAAGTTTGCACCTTTTCACCACCTTCACCTATTGCACCCACCCCCACACTCATTTTCAGATTAAAGTGGGAACAGAATCCTAGCGACCTGTCCCCAACCTCCTGATCCGAGATGTAGCAGAATAGCGTGCAGGACGGAAGGCAATTCCGACGCCCCAGAGCTTCTCAAACTTTAATACTGTTACACGTCATCTGGCGACTTTGTTAAACTGCAGAGCAGTTCAGCAGGTCTGGGTGGGGTGAGAGATTCTGAACGATAACAACGGCCCACGTGACGTTGTCCTTGGATCTCACTTTGAAGTCATACAAGGCTGTAGCTCTGTGGTTCACAACCTGTTACAGTTTAGACTCAGCGAGGGTTTTTAAGAAATACTAATGTCTAATCCCCTCTCCTAGAGATTCTGATTCAATTCACCTGGGGCTTCGGTATTATTATTATTATTTTTTAAAGTCTGCCATATGATGCTAACAGTTCCTTAGAGGAATGTTTTTAGGACCAAGTGACACAGTTGATTATTTCCAATTCATTAATGATGCATTTTGAAACAACCTTTCATTCAATCATCCATTCATTTATTCAACCTCCAACTCTATGACTGAATGTTCCATTTTAGAGAAATTATGTCTATGACTTCATTTTTCAAACAATTTTTAGCATTTTCTAGAAACACCTACATTCTTCCTGCTGGATTTTCATTGGGTTACTACATAATGACATTAAACTCTGAATAGCATCCTTCCCACAAATTTCACACTAAGCTGCTCCTTTTGGAACTAGACAATAGCAAAGGAGAACAAAATTAAATAGCTTAGACAACGAAGAAAAAAAAATGTATCTTCAGTTTATATTTTATTAGAGGTGACTTGCCAATCTGATGATAGGTTAAAATTATCCAGAATAAAAAAAGAGGGAGTAGGGCTTCCCTGGTGGCACAGTGGTTGAGAGTCCGCCTGCCGATGCAGGGGACACGGGTTCGTGCCCCGGTCCGGGAAGATCCCACGTGCCGCGGAGCGGCTGGGCCCGTGAGCCGTGGCCGCTGGGCCTGCGCGTCCGGAGCCTGTGCTCCGCAACGGGAGAGGCCACAGCGGTGACAGGCCTGTGTACCGCAAAAAATAAAATAAAACAATGTCTGGCAAAGATTATTCACATAACACTTTTTGCTTCAGCTACAAGTCCCAGTGCTAAAACTTTTAAAAAGCATTTTGTATCAGTTATTTTGCAGAAGCATATTGATGTCATTGTGCTTCATTATAATGGTTAAAGTTATTATCATTTTTCCAAAAAGTCTATTTCAAAATTTCCTGGCATATATGAAACTGTAGCCAGAGTAATTTTTCTAATGGCTAAAAAGGTTTTAGTCTTTTGTCAGCAAGTACTGTAGTCAAAACATTTCAACCACAGATTCTTCTTCATCCCATCAGAGTACAGCCAAGTACCCGAATGACAGCAGAAGGTAGAGACAGGACACTGTGCTAGTCAGCAGAAAATTCCGAATCTAATCAGAGGACAGAGGCCCACTTGCTCACCTAATTCATTTGACAGCCAGAAAGACTGTTTTGAGAAAACATCTGTAGATTTTTTTTTTTTAAGTGTCTCCAAGAGAAATTTTAACAAGCATAATCAAGTGTGAGTTCCATACCTATCTGATTTTCCCACAAATCTGACCTAACAAGCAGTTTCACTGGAAATATAAGGACGTGAGAGAATAACAGTGAAGCAAAATTCGTCTAATTACAGGATAAATTAAAAATTCAAGAACTTGAACTTCCCTGGTGGCGCAGTGGTTAAGAATCCACCTGCCAATGCAGGGGACACAGGTTTGATCCCTGGTCCGGGGAGATCCCACGTGCCGCCGAGCAACTAAGCCCGTGAGCCATTAACTACTGAGCCTGCGCTGTAGGGCCCACGAGCCACAACCACTGAGCCCACGCGCCACAACTACTGAAGCCCACACGCCTAGAGCCCACGTTCCACAACAAGAGAAGTCACTGCAATGAGAAGCCCATGCACCGCAACGAAGAGTAGCCCCCGCTCGCCACAACTAGAGAAAGCCCGCGCGGAGCAACAAAGACCTAATGCGGCTAAAAATAAATAAATAAATATTTTTAAAAATCCAAGAACTTCAGTTCAAGACAATTCACCAGTTGCCATTGCAATTTCGATAGGAATTGCATTCAATCTATAGATTGCTTTGAATAGGATGGACACTTTATCAGTATTAATTTCATTCCAATCCATGAGCACAGAATATCTTTCCACTTATTTGTGTCTTCAATTTCTTTCCTTCATGTCTTACACTTTTCAGTATAGAGGTTTTCACTTCCTTGTTTAAACTTATTCCTAAGTATTTTATTCTTTTTGATGCAATTATAAATGGGACTGTTTCCTTAATTTCTCTTTCTGATAGTTGTTAGTGTATAGAAATATAACAGATTTTTATATACTGATTTTGTATCCTGCAACTTTATTGAATTCATTTATTAGTTCCAACAGTTTTTTTGATGGATCTTTAGGGGTTTTTTTGTACACACACACACACACACACACACACACACACACACACAGATGCACACACACACACATATATATATATAAATATACATATGTAGTGAAATATTACTCAGCCATAAAAAAGAAAGAGATCTTACCGTTTGTGACAACATGGATGGACCTTGAGGGCATTAAGCTAAGTGAAACAAGTCAGACTTCTAGAGAAAGACAAATACTGTCTGATCTCTCTTATACATGGAATCTAAAAAAAAAAAAAAAAAAGACAGATCTTAGATATAGAGAACAGACTGGTGGTTGCCAGAAGTGGGGGGAGGGGTGAAGGGTGGGAGAAATGGGTGAAGGGAGTCAAAGTGTAAAATTTTTTAAATAAATAATAAGTAAAACAAATTTAAGGATAACTTAATCCACTGTGCTGATTCATTTACACTTAGCTCATGAAAATGTATTTTGTTGTAAAATAGCTAGCTAGTGGGAAGCAGCCGCATAGCACAGGGAGATCAGCTTGGTGCTTTGTGACCACCTAGAGGGGTGGGATAGGGAGGGTGGGAGGGAGACGCAAGAGGGAGGAGATATGGGGATATATGTATATGTATAGCTGATTTACTTTGTTATAAAGCAGAAAGTAACACACCATTGTAAAGCAATTATACTCCACTAAAGATGTTAAAAAAAAATAAAATGTATTTTGTAAGACCCATCTATTATCCAAGAAATCTTTTGAGCCTTTTTAAGACAAGTCTTTTGTCTTTGAACCAGTGAGTTCTAATTTTCCATATGAATGACGCTTGGACCTTGAAAGATAGACAATCAGTTGATTTTCAACTTAGATTCTTGAAATTTTAAGTGAAATGAAAACTTGATATTCTGTTTATTGATGGGGCACTGAATAAGGTCATTAAAAAAAAAAAAGAAATTTCTCAACTCAGGTCCAGGTAGCCATATAATCTATCAAACAGGGCTAACAACAGACGTGAAATTTGTCTGTCACACATTTCCAAGTTGTGCCTTACTATCTAAACATAACTAAGGCTCCATAAATCACTGCAATGTCTTTCCCAACTCTCACTTCAATACTTTTTCTGTCTGAGTACTCTGGATATTTGATTAGGTTCTTCCTCATGCTGCTCTGGCCTTAAAGTCTAAGGCAGTTGAAGATATTTTAGAAGCTGGAGCAAGAAACAGGATTTGAGAACAGAAAAATCTGGATGAAGATACGGAGGATCTGAGTTATGGGGTTCAGATTCAGTTTGAATGTCTAATCACATAGTCACAAGCTTGTTTATGCCTGTTTTCATGTAGAGAATCAAATTCTGCAAGGGTACAATCTTTGTCTTACTTGATTAAAAAAAAAGTTTATCTTCATTTTTTTCTGCTTCTCAAGATCTCAAATGAAAATTTTCATGGAAAAAAGATTATTTTGTGTAATTATTCTTCACCATATGTTTTTCAATTATTCATGGTATTTCTACCTCATTACTTTGGCTATCATTACAGTGACGTTTTCCTGGAGACAAAATTCTCATTACATACTTTGTTTTTTTTTCTATAACAATTTAATTTCTGAACTCACCCAAACTTCAGCTATTTTTGCTTAGGACTGAGTCTACGTGCCAAGGGTCTAATGTATTTTTTTCTTTTTTTAAAAAACATTTTTATTTAACATCTTTATTGCTTTAAAATGGTGTGTTAGTTTCTGCTTTATAACGTAGTGAATCAGCTATACATTTACATATATTCCCATATCTCTTCCCTCTTGCGTCTCCCTCCCACCCTCCCTATCCCACCCCTCTAGGGGGTCACAAAGCACCGAGCTGATCTCCCTGTGCTATGCGGCTGCTTCCCACTAGCTATTTTACATTTGGTAGTGTATATATGTCCATGCCACTCTCTCACTTCGTCCCAGCTTACCCTTCCCACTCCCTGTGTCCTCAAATCCATTCTCTCCGTCTGCGTCTTTATTCCTGCCCTGCTCCTAGGTTCTTCAAAACCATTTTTTTTTTTTTAGATTCCGTATATATGTGTTAACATACGGTATTTGTTTTTCTCTTTCTGATTTACTTCCCTCTGTATGACAGACTCTAGGTCCATCCACCTCACTACAAATAACTCAATTTCGTTTCTTTTTATGGCTGAGTAATATTCCATTGTATATATGTGCCACATCTTCTTTATCCATTCAGCTGTTGATGGACACTTAGGTTGCTTCCATGTCCTGGCTATTGTAAACAGAGCTGCAGTGAACATTGTGGTACATGACTCTTTTTGAATTATGGTTTTCTCAGGGTATATACCCAGGAGTGGGATTGCTGGGTCGTATGGTAGTTCTGTTTTTAGCTTTTTAAGGAACCTCCTTACTGTTCTCCATAGTGGCTGTATCAATTTACATTCCCACCAACAGTGCAACAGGGTTCCCTTTCTCCACACCCTCTCCAGCATTTATTGTTTGTAGATTTTTTTGATGATGGCCATTCTGACTGGTGTGAGATGATACCTCATTGTAGTTTTGATTTGCATTTCTCTAATGATTAGCGATGTTGAGCATCCTTTCATGTGTTTGTTGGCAATCTGTATATCTTCTTTGGAGAAATGTCTCTAGGTCTTCTGCCCATTTTTGGATTGGGTTGTTTGTTTTTTTGATATTGAGCTGCATAAGCTGCTTGTAAATTTTGGAGATTAATCCTTTGTCAGTTGCTTCATTTGCAAATATTTTCTCCCATTCTGAGGGTTGTCTTTTTGTCTTGTTTTCATTATATATTTTCTACACTAGAAAATCCTAACTGGTTCTTATCTGAAATTGTCCTCCTGCCAATTCACCAAGACAAAGGGCAAATCCTATGGAGCTGATTGGTACTCAGAGTTTCCAACTAGAGCCTCACACATAAGAGGACAGATCCATGTTCCCTCCTAGCTTAGAAAATTTGCCCTGCTGGAGTTAAAATGCCAATGTCTCCTGAAAACCAAAATAAAACAAAATGTATACTTTGTTAATCTGCTTCTACAGGGAAAAATACAAAAACGGAAATAGAGATGTAAACTTACTTTAATGACCGAAAGTTATGGGTTTCTCTTAGTACTTCACTCAAGCCTGGTGCAAAATCATAAACTGGCTTCATTTGAATGTCACATTCCTGTTCACTTGTTGACCTTATTTTCTAAGACTATTGGATGGCTTTCATTTCTCTGAGTTTTTAAAGCTGTTTCCATCTGTATGCCTTTACATATGCAAAAATACTTTCTGCCTCAAATACTCTTACTACTTGTTCTCTGGTCAAAGCGTGACTCCTTGTTCAGCCTCCTCTGTGAAGCTTCTTTTTTCATCCAGGGATTCTTCTCTCCCATGCCTTCCTCTAATCTAGGCTCAGTGGATCATCCACGGAACACCCACACTGCTCAACTCTGTGTCGTCTGCTTTTCCACTTAGAGTAGTCTAGCATCTTCCTCTTCCACCGAGCTCTCTGTGGAGTCCTTGAGGGCAAAGATTATGTTTTATTCATTTTTATGGTCTCATTACGCACTTCAGTACCTTATTTAATCTAGATGCTTATAAATATTGAATGAATTTTGAGTTTTCCTACTTTCTACATTTAATTTACTTCACATTTCTTTAAGTTTCAATCCTTTTCTTATTCTTTTTTACATTAATGATCTCAAACTGGAGGTAAATTGACCTTTAGACACTTAGGAAACCACTTTGGTTTTCAGATCTGTACGATGGAACTAATGACACAAACCTACTTGAAAAGCCTGTAGTAAAAATAAATGCCTTACTCTCTTCAGAGGAAAATGGTAAATAAATAAAAATAGAGGTTCACTTTGGAAAACCATTTGGCAATTTTCTATGAAGTTAGAGACACCTTAGGATCAAGCAATGCTCTAGGTATCACCCAGAAGAACAGAAAACATATTCACAAAAATATTCATGACAGCTTTTTTCATAGTAGCATAAAACTGAGGGGGAAAAAACAAATTTCCATCAAGAGAAGAATGTATAAATCAATTGTGGTATATTTGTATAGTAGAATACTACTTAGCAATAAAAAATAAAATAAACTACTGGTACAAGCAACAACATGATTGAATCTTAAAAACACTAAGCTGAAAAAAAAGAGCCAGACAAAAAGTGTACATACTGTACAGTACCATCTATATGAAATTTAAGAATAGGTAAAACTAATCTATGGTTATAGAAATCAGAATGTTGAATTGTTCTAGTTGGGGAGGGGATTAGCTGGGACGAAGCACAGGAAATTGTTAACTGGACTGTTAACCAGCAATATTCTAGATCTTGATTAGGGGGATATTGGTTCCAAGGCTCTATATTTACATTAGTCAAAAAGCATCCAAATGGGATTTCCCTGGTGGCTCAGTGGTTAAGAATCCTCCTGCCAATGCAGGGGATACTGGTTCGAGCCTGGTCCAGGAAGATCCCGCATGCCGTGGAGCAACTAAGCCTGTGCGCCATGGCTAACGAGCCTGCACTCTAGAGCCCATGAGCCACAACTACTGAGCCCGTGCGCTGCAACTACTGAAGCCCGCATGCCTAGAGCCCGTGTTCTGCAACAAGAGAAGCTGCCGCAATGAAAAGCCCAAGCACCACAACGAAGAGTAGTCCCCACTCGCCGCAACTACAGAAAACCCGTGTGCAGCAATGAGTCAACACAGCCAAAAATAAATAAATTTTTAAAAATGTACCATATTGTTTCACTAATTGAAACAACTGTAGCATACTAATGTTAAGATGTTCACAATAGGGTAAACTGGGTGCCAAGTATATGGGAATTCTCTGTACCATTTTTCTAAAAAAATTTTTTGCTAAATCTAAAACTACCCTTTTAAAACTATTAATATTTATTAATATTTAATATTAATTAAAAATAAATTTAGAAAATATTTATTAAAAAGTATAGAGATGAATAAACAATCACCTCCCATGTATTCAATAACCAGCTTAAAATTAGTCAAAATAGTTAAAGCCTCCTGTATACCCCTTTCTTTATAGTCCCCTCCCTACCAGACAAGACCACGTTTCTAAACTTGATTTTCATCCCCTTGTATTTCTTGACTACTTTCACTATATATGCATATATGCCTAAGCAATATATAGTACTGTTTTGCATGTTTCAAAATTGTACATGTATAAATTGTCCTATTATGTATGTTCCACATCTCCCTCTTTTTGCTTCATCACATTTGCAGGCTCACTCATGACTCACTGGCATATAATATTCCACCGTATGAATACCCCATAATGGGTTTATGCTTTTATTGGTGGACGTTTCCAACTTTTTGCTTCTATTCCTAGTGCTGTTGTGGATATCCTTGTCTACATAGCAAAGTTCCCATACGATAAGCAGTCAGGAGCGGAATGCTGGAATTTGGTATTTGCATATTTTCGGTTTCATTAGATTTTGCCAAATTGCTTCGCAAAGTGGTTGTAACATGGGTACGTACCTACCAGCAGGTGCGTAGTGTTTTGATGCACTGAGAGGAAAAACGTTTGAAAGACATATAATAAAATATAATAAAAGACATATATAAACTATACAACATGCTTTCTTCACCATAATTTTGCTTTTGTGCCACGTAACCATTCCCACAAACTTTGGTTCAGAGCCCAGAAAAAAGCTCAGACAACATAGTACCAGACCACTGCGATGCCCGACGACGCAGGCAAACGCCCACTTCCCCCGTGGCGTCAGACGCAAGGGCAAACGTCAGCACGCTCGCGACGTCTGCGCCTGTTTGACGCCCTTGAAGGCCCCTTTCCGGGCTGTCTGGCAAGATCCAAGTGTCAGCTTGTGTCGGTCGGTTACCTCTTTTTCGCAAGAAAGGAAAATATCCTTACAGGTTCTTCTGGTTCTCAGGCACGACACCCTTACCCAGGAAAGAGTGGCTGTCGGCCGGCGTTTTCTCAGGCAGCGCCGCGGGCAGCCCGCAGGCCCTTGTAAGGCGCGCGCGCGGGACCGCCTCCCTCTTTTCGGCCGGAACCGCCATCTTCCAGGTACTGCCCGCGCGTGGCTCCTGGAGCCTCCTGTCCCTCCCCCTGTCCCTCAGGCGTGAGTTCCAACCCTGTGGCCGCTGAGGCCGTGCATTGGAGCCCTAGGGAGATCATCTAGCTAGCCTGGGGCCCGCTGGCCTGGGCGGTGGAGCTGTGTCCGTCCACACTCGGCGCGGCGGGCGCGGGGCCGGGGACCAGGCTGCAATGCCGTGGGTTTGCGGGGGGACAGGCTCTGGAAAAACGAGGCCGAGGCACCTAGATAAGCCGATTCTGGTCCATCGGGAAAGGAATTCGTCCTTCCAGCGCCCCTACGGCTTCAGCCCGCCTTTCCTGGGTTTTTTGGGGATCGGCTCTGACGCCGCGTGGCCGCTTGCTTTTCCAACGCCTTCAGTGTGGCATCTTAACTCTGGTTGTAGGACCCATACTGTAATGCCCTGGGGTAGGGGCTTCGGCGCAGTAGGAGCGGGTTGAGAACCAGGTGCCGGTTTTAATCTCCCTTGAGGCCTGGGGGTGTGTGAGAAAGTCGGGGGTCGTGGTCGGAGAACTGCAGAGGTGCCCCTGAGTCGCCCTGGATGAAGAAGCCCAGCCCATTCGTCTTTGACGTGGGAGATTTTCGGTTCTCTTAATGCTGGCTCGGGACCGCAATTGGAGAAAGGGAAGATACTTTGTTTGCTATGGGTACTGTTTTGTTCATGTCAGGGCAGCAAGTGTTGAGCGAAGGGATTCCTGAATAGCTGTGTCTGATTTAGGCGTTTAGGGGGAAAGTTAACTGAATAACCTGTTAGTCTTAGTTTTGCATCTTTATGTCTAGTTTGTAGCAGCCAGCTGCCAGCGTTGAGGAAACAAAGGGTTGCGCCCCCGTAATGGGTCCCATTTTTGGTAGTATTGTAGACTCTAAATCATCATTGCTTGGGACATTAAGTATTGTTTTTGAAAACTCACTCGATTATATGTGTATTGGGTCCTGATGGATTTCGAACTCGGAAAAATGGGTCTAGTGGAAGGAGCGTGGGCTCTGGAGTCAAAGGACTTCCAGGGCTTCCCGGGTAGTGCAGTGGTTAAGAATCCGCCTGCCAATGCAGGCGAAACGGGTTGGAGCCCTGGTACAGGAAGATCCCACATGCTGCGGAGCAAGCAAGCCCGTGCACCACAACTACTGAGCCTGCCCTCTAGAGCCCACGAGCCACAACTACTGAGCCCGTGTGCCACAACTACTGAGCCTGCGCTCTGGAGCCCATGCGCCGCAACTACTGAAGCCCGCGCACCTAGAGCCCGTGCTCCGCAATGAGAAAAGCCCCCACTCGCTGCAATTAGAGAAAGCCGGTGCACAACAACGAAGACCCAACGTGGCCAAAAATTTTAAAAATAAATTTATTTTTTTTAAAAAAACGGGCTTCCCTGGTGGCGCAGTGGTTGAGAATCCACCTGCCGGTGCAGGTGACACAGGTTCGTGCACCGGTCCGGGAAGATCCCACATGCCGCGGAGCCTGTGCATCCGGAGCCTGTGCTCCGCAACGGAAGAGGCCACAACAGTGAGAGGCCCTCGTACCGGAAGAAAAAAAAAAAAGACTTATATTACTGATTCTGTCACTTTGTGTCTCCATGAAGTGAGTTGACCTGAAGAGCATGTGTCCTTGTTTATGAACTTAACGGGAGTTTATATGAACTTAATGCAAATGTAGACTTGAGAATTAAGACAGTACTTGTACTTGATAGATTCTTCTCACCATTTAAAATGAAGTGTGCATTCGTTGTAACAGTGGTTTGACTTTGATGGGTCAGCTGAAACATTCTTCGGTCTCCTTGCCACACGAGTTGTATGAAAAAGGTACTTAGGAGTCACTTTTCTTTAAGGTTAAGATGTAATAAATTGAGAGGTTGACTTACATTAGAACACTGTCGACAACCTAAGCTGGTCTTTGGTGTATTTTGCCTTGTGGTAGGAGTAGTCAGCAATGGTAGTTCTGCCCTTGGATGATCTGAGGCAATTAAAACCATTATTTTGACCTTTTGGGAAACAAAGTGAAAGGTTCAACTCAGTGGCCTATACGTGAATTCTTAGGCAATGATAAAGTACTGTTTACTAGTAAGCGCTTTGCATGTGCTACTAATTGCTCAATGTTTTGTGGACATTACCTTAGTTGATTATAAAAGTATTTAAGACTGTTTTACATATGAGGATCAGGGTTTAAATGTTGGTCTCCCAGCAGGTAAGTGGCAAAACCTATGTCAAAATTAGGTCAGTGATTATAAAGCCTTCTACCTCACATTTTCTGGTAAACAACTGAGTAATTAGATATATTAAATGAGTTAGAGATTTTTGACAGTTAATAGGTGCCATATTAGAGGAATCCATAGGTTGATAAGAAAAGGGGTTTAAATCCATTATGTAAAAATGCAAGAGTGAGTTTTGTCGTGCTTTGCAACAATAAACTGCCTCTAGTTGGTAATTCCAGTGTTCTTGGCAGTCTGAGCTGGGTTCTACAGATGTAGTGTGGCAGAAGTCCTGTTGTGTTGCTACATTCTAATAGGGAAAATAGTGCTTTGGGTTCTAAAATCCAGTTCTGCTTTTTAGGAGTTTTGGCAGAAATCTTGGGTAAAATTACTGTTTCTTACCGTTATAAGAGCTATTGATTCTTGAGCCAGCTTTTTAGATAGTTGCCTGATTCTCGTGTTGCTACTGAACTTAGTGCATTTGTAATTACACGTTTTTTGGTTAAAGGGGCAAATGTCAATTTTGCAGTTGTATTTGACTGTTTGATACTTTCTGGTTTCAGTAATTCGCCAAAATGACCAACACAAAAGGAAAGAGGAGGGGCACCCGCTACATGTTCTCTAGGCCTTTTAGAAAACATGGTGAGTAGTAGATCCACCCTCCTTGGGAGCAAGCGTGGCATACATTTGTGTTTTATTATCTATATGTTGTCGTTCATATAATGTGTTCTTAATAAATGGCATTAATTAATCAGCATCTACCTAACTCATTTGTAATAAATAAAAAGCATGAATTTTATCTAGTGGTTCTTAAATTGTCAACCAGCAAGATTTTAACGTACACGTAACTGCCAAAAAGTAGTGTGTGTTGAAAGCTAGTAAAGTTATATATATCTCTTACTCTTGACTTTTTAATCTTGATATTGACAGTATTGGGGTTTTTTGTGTTTTTTGCAGGAGTTGTTCCTTTGGCCACATACATGAGAATCTACAAGAAAGGTGATATTGTAGATATCAAGGTAAATTATAAAATTTGGGGAAATAACTACAGAGTAACATTAGAAGTTAGAAAGGTTGTGTTTAATATTAAAATCTGAATAGGGTGTATTGTATCTTTTTATCTTCCTAATTTGGGGAAAATCCATTTCCTGAAAAAGAGCTCGTGAGAGTGTAGAGTAGCTATTTTATGTTATATTTTTATTTTTGTAATAAATTTGTTTATTTATGGCTGCATTGGGTCTTTGTTGTTGAGTCTTCGTTGCAGTGCACGGGCTTCCTATTGCAGTGGCTTCTCTTGTTGCAGACCTTGGGCTGTAGGCGCGTGGGCTTCAGTAGTTGTGGCTCACGGGCTCTAGAGTGCAGGCTCAGTAGTTGTGGCGCATGGGCTTTAGTGGCTCTGCGGCATGTGGGATCTTCCTGGACTAGGACTCGAACCCATGTCCCCTGCATTGGCAGGCGGATTCGTAACCACTGTGCCACCAGGGAAGTCCCTAGAATGGCTATTTTAATTTTACTTTAATAAACAAGAGTTTTAAAAGTGCTCTTCTTGAGTCTAAGAATTTTCTCATTACTTGTTTTTAACTGCTAGTGGAAAAATTAAGGGGGGGAAATCTTGTGAATTTGTATTTAAACGTGTCCTGGCACTCTAGAGCTTAATGATGATTGTCTTTTTGATTGCTTTTAAAGCAACGTGAAAATGACATTTCACCGGCTCTGAAAGCTCTTGAGTTGCCATCTAAAGAAAAAAAAATCTTGGAATATCTTGGTCACTTTGGATTTAAAAGGAGGGGGAAATTGCTGGCATAACATTTATCTCCTTTCTTAACAGGGAATGGGCACTGTTCAAAAAGGAATGCCCCACAAATGTTACCATGGCAAAACTGGGAGAGTCTACAATGTTACCCAGCATGCTGTTGGCATCATTGTAAACAAACAAGTTAAGTAAGTAATGTCATAGTTCTTTGTGCCTACTTAGTATTCCCTCACACCCCCTTTCACTTTGCCAGTTGGACTTATGTCTTTATTGGTCATTCAAGTGGGGCAAAGAATACCCTTTTAAAACTCAAGCAAACTGGGTGTTTGTCTTGTAACCTGTCAGAGGAAACAAATTGTAATAAACTTACTGGAAAGTTTTGTGGGGTTTGTTAGTTAAGCCGTTCTGGTTTTCACAGTGCAAAAAGTTTAATAAGTTGTAAATTTTATTAGCGGTCTGGTTTTGCTTAAATTATTTGGTATTTCAGAGTCTGTCACCTCATCAGAAGAGAGCTTAAAAGTGGGGATGTTTGCCTCAAGGCCCCATTCAGTAAGATTTAATAAATGATTATAAATTTGCCATCATCTCGTTGATTTATCCTATCTGTGGGTAAAAAAATATTCATGGTTTAATTAATAAATGAAACTGTTGACAGAATTTTCTGAATTTTAGCTGTGTTTTTGATGCACTTAAGAGTTTCTTCTCTCTCCAGGGGCAAGATTCTTGCCAAGAGAATTAATGTGCGTATCGAGCATATTAAGCACTCTAAGAGCCGGGACAGCTTCCTGAAACGGGTGAAGGAAAACGATCAGAAAAAGAAGGAAGCCAAAGAGAAAGGTACTTGGGTGCAGCTGAAGCGCCAGGTGAGTGCGTGGCAGGGTTTCTCGGTATTACCTACGTTATTCTGGGAGCACTTTGAAATTGAGTGACAGTACTTTTCATAATTATTCCCTTGCCTTTTTTTAATAGCCTGCTCCACCCAGAGAAGCACACTTCGTGAGAACCAATGGAAAGGAGCCTGAACTGTTGGAGCCCATCCCCTATGAATTCATGGCATGATAGGTGTAAAGAAAATAAAAGACGTGGACTGTATAAATGTTTCTCTTAATTGAGTAGAAGTGTGTGACCCCCTTCCCCAAACAAATATTTAAAGCACATTTTAATTGTGTCTGAATTCAGTGGGTGACATCTTTTTACTTTTCAAATTTAGTGGTTTTTATTCATGAAAGATGTGAGGTAGTTTGTTGTGCAGTATACTCCATTGGTTAATAAACTGCTAGATATTACCTATAAAATATTTGTACTAGTTTGAAAATAGTCTCTAAATTCCTATGAACAAAGGATTTTAAATGAGTGAAAGTTATCTGTTGCATTATAATTAAGCTCAGGAAAAGTTGATGCTCATAATTGCATCATAAATTAAGTAGCTGTGTTTTGAGGATCAGGAACTTAACTTTGAAGCCTACTATTTAAAAATACATGGTTTAAAAGCCCGTTCCTGGTCCTTTGTGAGTTACATGTTAGTTCTGAGTTGTTCAGACCTTTCATGCAGCAGGGCTCAGAAAAGTGTTAAAAAACTAGAATACCTTTTTTATTTAAACCAGGTAAGTATTTATATAGTATCTAATATGTTATGTGGCATTATAAGCACTTTACATAATGTACTCATAAACAACTTGGAATAAGTTTGATTTTGCTCATTTGACATGAAAGGAAGCTGAGGCACAAGTAACTTGCCTGCGGTTACAGGTGCATAGAGTTGGGCAAAGATTCAAACCCAGGCAATCTGGCTGCATAATCAGATTTTAGTCAGCAGTTCTATATTGCTTCAAATTAATAGGAATATTTTAAAGCTACTTTGTCTAGTTGGAACACGTTTTAGGTTTTGTTACTTCCTGGATATTTTTAATAGGATGTGGTAAACATCCAGTAAGGACTTGATCATATCTCATCCCCCTGCCTTCAGTTTTCTGTGATAATACCTGTAGCAAGCTTATTTAAAATGAAAACCTTGACTACTCACTTGGTATTCTGTGTCCCCACTATTAGACTTGAGGACAAGATCCTGTGTATAATTTTAGTAAATGCTGTGAATAGGTAAAAACCCAATGTTAGTGGCCTTCAGTTTCATCTAGTGAAGTGTGATGGTAATAGGGCTCCTTTGGAATCCAACAAACCCTGGCTTTGAATCTTGGATTCCTAACCGAACTCAGTAAATGGTGGTTATTAATTGCCCTTAAAGATTCACATCTAGTGGTAGAGGGTTATATGTAAACATGACTGTGTTGGTCAAAAGAAATTGTTTACCAGCACCACCACAGAAAACAAGGAAAACCTTAGAAATTGCATCAGTTGGCGTTCCTGTTCTGTGTTTTTCTATCTTAAGTTGATGGTACCACTTATGCACCAGGTTGAAGTCGCTTTGCATATTTAAAAATTCTATTTCATGAATATCTTTCATAGCCGTTTCTTCATTCCTGCCCCTGCAGGCACATTTTGATTTCTCCTGTAAACTATTAAAGCAGCTTCAAGACATGTTTATTGAGCCTCCTGCTGTATGGCATATTGCTTAACCTGTGTATCTATAACTCATGGTTTAGTTTTTCAAGGTATGTGTAACTAGTCTGGCTCCTACTAAATTATTTTTATTTCTGTTTTCCTACGTGATGGCTTTAGCTATTATGAAAATTGTGTTTATGGAACTGCTCTTTATTGCCCCAGTTTTGCACACGCACTTGCCTTTGCCTGAAATACCTACACTTTGCTTTGTTCGTTTGATGGAATTCCCGCTTGTTGTTCACTCACCTTGAGTCATAGGTGAATGGTCCCTGATTAGAGCATTTTAAGGAGAGGGATGAAAGTGCTTGGAATCGGAGATTACTTCTGGTTTGGGTTTGTGGAATAAATTCCCCTATATTTTTGTGTGTTTGCTTCTCACAGTGTTTATAATTTTTAAAAACTTCTGCCTTCCTCATTAGACCTAAGGTTAGGGACTGTGCCTTATATTTTGTACTTCTAGTGCCTAGCACATAATATACACTCAGTAAATGCTCTTTAATGAGAAAAGCACTGCTTTTTTTTTTTTTAAGACATTTTCTACTTTATGTTCAGTTTTATTTTCCTATGTACTTTATAAAACTATAGTGTTTCTGAATTTTGAGGGCTAACCAACCATTTTGCCGAGGAGTAATTGGGATTATTAAATCCTTCATGTGGAAAAATCAAGAGACCTCAAACATTTCTTTGTTCATTCTGCAGCCAGTCATGTTAACCTTGCTTTCTGTTGCTGCTTCTGTAAGATGAGGGTGTCATCTGCAAGTAGGGATTGGACTGAATGATTCCTAGAGGTCCCTTGCGTGCTTCGAGTCTGATTCCATGTTTAACTATGACTAAGTGAAAGGAAGTATAATTGTGTCTTGTCAAAAAGGAAATGGTGGTGTAAGATATCTCAGTGCAGGAGGCCTGGTGAGGCTGGACATTGGGAAAAGGAAGGGTTGCAAACAAGCCTGGCTAAGGGGAGTTATTCTTAGGGCAGGTAGTCAGAAAATGTGAAGGCTTCCATTTGGTGTATGGTGCAGCAGTTTTCTAAAATACTATCAATGGCAATACTATGTGAATATGCATAAAGCTTTTTTGCTTTATGCACAATAAGTTTAAAATGTGTTTTCCAGATTCTTGGTTCATTTTGATTGCTTTCCTAAAGGGTTGTACCCGTTAGCACTCCATGAGTGAGTGAAAATGCTTGTCTTGGCAGTCTCTTCAGCATTGATTATTATAATTTAGTCTTTGCTAGTCTGGTGGGAGAAAACATTGCATTATTGAATTTGGCTTTCCTTAGCTTCTGGAACACTTAACCTGGTTTCCTTTTACCTCCACTGCAGTCTTTGCTGGACCTTACTGTCTTTCTGACCTCCAAATACTGAAATGCCTTTATTTGCACATTCAAAGCCCTATATCATCTGCCCTCTACTACTTTTCTGACCTAATCTTCTACCACTTCCAGCCCCAAAGTCAGATTCAGTAATTTACGAGATATTTGGAGGTCAAACACCATTAAGGAAGTTACAATCTAGGAGGAGCGGTACAATCGGAAATCCTATTTAAATCAAGGCAAAATAAGGCTTCAAGGAGTGTTAAAAGGACAGTAAAGGGGAAAGTTGATGTTTACAGGGCTCTTGTTTTCACTGATTTTTCATGGTTTCTCTTGTTTGCTTGAACCTTTCCACATACTGCTTCCTTGGCTTCAGCTTACAGACTAGTGAAAGCCAGCAAATTAAGCAAGCAGGTTTTCGTTTGTCTTCCTCATTCTTCTGTAGCTTGAATTCCCAGTCTCCCACTGCAAATATGGCTTCCGCCTACACCACTCTAATGAAATTACTCCTAAAGGTTACCAAACACCTGCTAATTAAATTTAGAGACTTTTTCCAATTTGGCTTTATCTCCCTGGTATTTGTCAGGGCCAACACCTTTTTTTTCTGCCATTACACTTTAGCCAGGTTCCTCTGTCTGTCTGACTCCTTCGTCCTCCTTATTCTGGATTTTCCTTGATGTTCCACATCTGTCACTCCTGAGTTCTTTCTGGGTGATCTAAGCCAGTGGTTCTTCAAGTATAGTTTCCCAGCTCACAGCATCAGCATCTGGGAACTTGTTAAAGTTGCAGACCTACTGAATCAGAAATTCCGGGGAGGGGGGCGTGGGCAGCACTTAACAACAAGCTCTCTGGGTGATGGAGATGCATGCTCCAATTTGAGAACCACTCAGTTTATGTCTAGCCATCTCTAAACACTTAAGACTCAATTTCACAGCTCACTTTCTCTGAAGCTCTAGATGTGTATGTATTTCCAACTCCCTCTTGGGCACCTCCATTTGGTGCAACTATTACACAGATGAGCTTGGAAGGTTTTATTAGCAGAGAGATGAATTAAATTGAAACCCTTGAGATTTGACTAATGTGTGTTTGCTGATAAAATTACATGCCTGCCTTGAAATGCAGGTCCTTTAATGAGTAACCATCACAAAGTGTGAATTTATAAATTAATCCCTTACTGTACAATTCCCTTTTCTCACACCAGTGGAATGAAAAATATTCTAACTATAAAACTTTTCACCCTGTTCTTAATAAGAGCCATGGTTGGGAATGAGGCTGCGTGGCTTCTTGAACTTTCTCTTCTGACCTAGCCAGGTATCTCTTAATGCCTGTTCATGTTCAGCTGAACCTGATCCGGAGGGCTGAATGAACTACATCACACTGAAATTTGCTTCTGAACGTTGTAGCCAAAAAGCCGCCCAGTTTCCTGTATCTTCTGTGCTCCCATCAGGGTAGATCTGCATTTTTCTCTGCACTAGGATGGGAAAGATTCTAAATATAAACACTGGCTAACATTTAACAGTAAGCATCGCTAAAAATAAGAAGTTAGGTTTATCTTATCTTTTGAGCACAAGAGAATTTTAAGCTGAATTTGATTTGAGGTTTGAGTGTTTATAGCATATTCATCCCAGCCCCACTTAAAGGAAAAAATTGGTAGTGTTCAAGCAAGAAGCCTACATAGAATCTTAGACCAATTGCTTGGTTATAAACAATAACAGTGAGGCAGCATCTGCAGCTGTTACTGCCGAGGTGGAGAAAGTGCGTAGAGGTGTGAATAAGCAGTCCAGGGTTCTTTGTTCTTTGTTCTTTGTTTCAATAGCAAAGCTGAGTGGCGAGGAGCAACTGATGGGCCACCTCAAAGCCCCTGACGGGAAGGGCACAGAGAGTCCCCTCGGGACTTTGCGAGCAAGAGTGCAATTGGTGGAAATCATTTGGATTGGAAAAGAAATGCCACGGGGTACTCTTTGCTGTCTACAGAATGAGATGATGGCTTAGCCCAAGTGAAGATGTTGATTGGATTTTTGCTTCTGAGAAAGAAGAGAGTTCAGATGAATCGCTCATGGCAGATGAGTAAGTGGAGAGTTTGAAGATCCTTGAGAGCAGAGACCGTCTCCTGTCCTTTGGATGCTCCTAGCTCTGGCACTTGCACATACTAGGGGCTGCCTCGAGAACAGTTCAGTGGCGTCCCATGGCCTCCAGACGATGCCTTACTGGGGCATCATTCATTGCCGTCCACGGCCCGCTCTCCAACCTTTGGGTCATCTCCTGACCGCTTTCCGGATGCTTCCTGCCCTACTGCTCTTGCTTGAGCTGTTCCCTAAGGCGTCTCTCTACCCTTGTGTTTACATCTGTCAGATATGCTCAGGGGCCAGTCGTTTCTCCCTGCAGCTTTTCCTGACTACCCACCCCCACTCCCGATTTCTAACAAGTTTCAGGTGTACAGCATTATAAATCAGCATCTTGTGTACACTACAAAGTGACCACCAAAGGTTCAGTTACCATCCTTCAGCGTACATTTGACTCCCTTCACCCTTTTCACCTACTTCCCAACCTTCTTCCCCTCTGCTAACTACCAGTCGTCTTCCACGAGTTTGTTTTGTTTTTTATAAGATTCCACATATGAGTGAAATTATTTGGAATTTGTCTTTCTCTGTCTGACTTACTTCACTTAGCATTATGCCATTGAGGTCCATCCATGTCACATGGCAGGATTTCAATTTTTTTTTTTACAGCTGAGTAGTATGTTACATATGTCACATCTTCGTCCATCAGTGGACACTTCCATATCTTGGCTATTGCAAATAATGCTACAATGAATATAAGGGTGCATATGTCTTTTCAAATCAGTGTTTTTGTTTTCTTTAGATAAATACCCAGAAGCCGAGTAGCTGGGTCATATTGTAGTTGTACTGTTTTTTGAGGAACCTCCATACTGTTTCCATAGTGGCTGCATCAATTTATGTTCCCACCAGTGCACAGTTCCTTTTTCTCCACATCCTTACCAACATTTATTTCTTATCTTTTTGATAATAGCCATTCTAACAGGTGTGAGGTGATATTGCATTGTGATTGGTTTGCATTTCCCTGTTGATTACTGATGTTGAACATCCTTTCATGTGCCTGTTGGCCGTCTGAATGTCTTTGGAAAAGTGTTTATTCAGATCCCCTGCCCATTTTTTAATCGGATTTTTTGTTGTTGTATGAGTTCTTTATACATTTGGATATTAGCGCAAATATCTCCTCCCATTCAGTGGGTTGCCTTTGTGTGTGTGTGTGTGTTTTTAAGTATAGCTGATTTACAATATTAAGTGTACAGCATAGTGATTCAATATTTTTATAGATTATACTCCATTAAACATTACAGGGACTTCCTTGGTGGTCCAGTGGTGCAGGGGGCTCAGGTTTGATCCCTGGTCAGGAAACTAAGATCCCGCATGCTGCGTGGCACAGCCAAAAGACAAGTTATTACAAAATAATAGCTATAATTACCTGTGCTGTACAATATGTCTTCATATACATAGTAGTTTATATCTCTGCCTTTCTGTTTTGGTGTCTTTTGCTGTGCAGAAGCTTTGTAGTTTGATGTAGTCCCATTTGTTTATTTTTGCTTTTGTCTCCCTTACCTTTGCAGTCATATCCACAAAAACATTGATGTCAGGGTTATTGCCTATGTTTTCTTCTAGGATTCTTACGGTTTCAGGTCTTACATTCAAGTCACTAATCCATTTTGAGTCAGTTTTTGTCTATGGTGTAAGATAGTGGTCTAGTTTCATTCTTTTGCATGCTGTGGCTGTCCAGTTATACCAACACCATTTATTGACAAAACTGTCCTTTCTCCATTGTATGTTATTAGCTCCTTTGTCGTAAATTGTCCATATATGTGTAGGAAAAAGAAAGAAAAGACATTCAAATTGGAAAGTAAGAAGTAAAACTGTCACTGTTTGCAGGTGACATGGTACTATACATAGAAAACCCTAAAGACTCCATCAAAAACTGTTAGAACTAATAAATGAATTCATTAACGTTTCAGGATGCAAAATCGATATACAGAAATCTATAGTGTTTTTATACTAATAAACTATCATAAAGAAAATTTAAGAAAATCCCATTTACAATCACATTAAAAAAAACCCAAAACTTTAATTCAGCCAAGGAGGTGAAAGACCTGTACACTGAAAGCTGTAAGAAGTTGATCAACGAACTTGAAGAAGATGCAGCTAAATGGAAACATATTCCATACTCATGGATTGGAAGAATTAATACTGTTAAAATGTCCATACTACCCAAAGCAATCTACAGATTCAGTGCAATCCCTATCGAAATTCCAGTGGCAATTTTCACAGAATTATAACAAGTAGTTCTAAAATTTATACGGAACCACAAAAGATCCTAAATTGCAAAGCAATCTTGAGAAAGACAAAGCTGGAGGTATCATGCTCTGTGATGTCAAAGTATACTACAAAGGTATAATTATCAAAACAATATAGTATTGGTATAAAAAGACACAGAGATCAGTGGAACAGAGTTGAGAACCCAGAAATAAACCCATTCAGATTAAATTCTCTCTGTTGCAGCTGTATTGGAGTTCTGAGCCCATCTGCTTTGCCATTGCATTTACACGAGCAGTGTTCTCCATCCTACTCTCTACAGTGCCAAGATTTGAAATCGGGGGGGTTGAGATGCCCGCCCACTATTGAATGGCTCTATGACTAAGTGACTAAACTTGTCCAAACCTCAGTTTAGGCGGAGATATTTTACCCATTTCACAGGATTAAGATTAAGGAAGAATTAATTGAGAATTTTTTTGGTAAACTCAACAGTGATAGATGAACAATAATTATTTTAATTAACTTCACTATGGGGATGTCTGTGAAGTCAGGCAAGTCTTATATGTTGTTGTCCTCTCAGTAAATGGTAACAAAGCTGTTCATGTACTGTGCCAGCGCCTAATGGCCTCACAGAGAGTAGAGTTTCAGTCATTTGCTGAATTAAAGTAGGGAGCTGGTAGAGGAGAGAGGTGTAATTTTTATACTGAGGAAAGTACTTGAAGGCAAAGTCTGAGTCTCCAGCCTCAATATTCAAGGATTTAGGATAGACAGGAAAGGTAGTTGATATTGGATGATGGATGGTGGTAGGAGAGATTCCTGAAGTAGGGAAGGACCCCTGGCAAAGTTTTGCCTGAGGGCTAGAAATCAAGCTTTGGCTGGTGAAGGGTTAATAGCTTTCCAAGCCTGATATTATTAGCGTATTACTAAATTCTACCCTTCACAGTCATTCTAAACACCCACGGATTTGTGTATTCATATCTGCCTACACATTTCTATTATCTTTTTATATTATTTTTTTCTACTATCTTTTTAAAACCACTTCAGCATGCCTGTGTCATACTGCTTGCACCACAATTTTACATAACTGGGTACAAAGAAATCCAAAATGAACTAGAGGACAAGCAGCAACAATTTAGGCAAGGCTGTTTATGATTCTGCAGTTCAGTAACATATTATCTGCATAAAGGGCCACGGATGATCTTGGGTATTTGCAAATGCAAAGAGCTTTCCGAGGAGAACGAATAACATTTTGAGTTCTGAGCAAAGGTGCACTGTACGTGCAAAATGGAACATAGCTGTCACGAGGCGGAGAACAGTCTTAGGAATCTTACTTATGGGGCGACCTTAACCTAAAATGATCTTACACCTGACAGGGACTGTAAGGGAATGAGGTGAGGAGATAAGCCCACGATTCAGCCAAGAAAGGGCTCTCTTTTCCCTTGTTAAGTTCTGCATTTTAACTTCAGGAAAGTGAAGGGTGTTTGGGCAGATCCCACTGACTGCTGCTCAACAAGGATCCCCTCTTCTGTTGCTGGATTTCTAACAGGGTAGCAATGTGTGTGGCCTCCAGGGAGGAACTGATTCGAGCTGGTCCTGGCCACCCCGGTATTTTCCGCTAGGTGCATGAATATACGCGTTCCCAGCTTCCCAGTTCTGGCCGCTGAGATGTAAGAGAGTCTGCTGGGTTCTGAGAATTATTTTATTTCATAATAAAAAGAGACGGAGGGTCCCTCCCTCCCTTCCTGCTTGGATGAGTACTTGATATTTAGTGAAGCAGGACCCATTTTGTGTTCAAGAAGGAGAGGCCAAGAGAATCTGAAAGGCAATAAATAACCCAGGCCCCTGTCACTGAACTGCTCAAGGACCCCTGGAACCTAATTGTTTCAAGGTGGTTCTGTAAATAGTAACTGTCTTTTTAAAAAACAAACAAACAAAAACATCTTTATTGGAGTATAATGGCTTTACAATGGTGTGCTAGTTTCTGTTTTACAACAAAGTGAATCAGTTATACATATTTTCCTATATTCCATCCCTCTTGCGTCTCCCTCCCTCCCACCCTCCCTATCCCACCCCTCTAGGTGGTCACAAAGCACCGAGCTGATCTCCCTGTGCTATGCGGCTGCTTCCTGCTAGCTATCTGTTCTACGTTTGGTAGTGTATATATGTCCATGCCACTCTCTCACTTTGCAAATCAAAACTACAATGAGATATGATCTCACACCGGTCAGAATGGCCACCATCAAAAAATCGATAAATGCTGGAGAGGGTGTGGAGAAAAGGGAACACTCTTGCACTGCTGGTGGGAATGTAAATTGATACAGCCGCTATGGAGAACAGTATGGAGGTTCCTTAAAAAACTACAAATAGAACTACTGTACGACCCCGCAATCCCACTACCGGGCATATACCCTGAGAAAACCATAATTCAAAAAGAGTCATGTACCAAAATGTTCACTGCAGCTCTATTTACAATAGCCAGGACATGGAAGCAACCTAAGTGTCCATCAACAGATGAATGGATAAAGAAGATGTGGCACATATATACAATGGAATATTACTCAGCCATAAAAAGAAATGAAACAGTTATTTGTAGGGAGGTAGATGAACCTGGAGTCTGTCATACAGAGTGAAGTAAGTCAGAAGGAGAAAAACAAATACCGTGTGCTAACACATATATGGAATCTAGTAACTGTCTTTATGGTGACTTTTCCCCAGTCAGGCAAGGAGGTTCCAGGCTTGAAGTCATTCCAGTCAAACTGAAGTTGAACAGAAGGGCACTGCCTTGTGCTGAACCAAAGGACAGTACAGCTGTAGTAAGGTAGTTCAGCTCAGGACGTTCCCTGGAACACTTTCTCCTGAGAGCTTATTGCTCTCAGAACCTAGGTATTGGGATAATGGTTACACATGTGACTTCCATCTTCTCCAGTTCACACAGTGAAGACACCACTCATTCAGAAAGTCTGTCAGTGTACTAACATTTGTTAAAGACCTCATGAGCCCCAGCTGCCACTATGTGCTGGGCACTGAAGACACAGGCTAGAGGCCCTGCATTCTGGGAGAGAGACATGAAATCAATATTCCACCAGAAAGTAATGTCATTTGGGATCAGTGCTGCCTTAAGGGTGCTCTGAGCGTGAGTAACTGGGATACAGGGCTGGGGGTGGCAGCAGTGACCAGAGGAGGCTCCCCCGAGCGAGGGGCAAGGAAACCAGTCACCCTCTCTTCCTGGTCTGCTTCAGGGTTCTTCAAGTGAGAAGCAAAGAGAGCAGGAGGGATGGAGAGGACGAGATACCAAGAAATGGAGGCAGAAGAAATGATGGAACTTGGTGATTAATCCATGTGGAAGCGAGAGGGGTTAGAGTCAAGGCCTCTCAGTGGCCAGAACCGAGAGCTGGGTACGAGTGTTCAGGGATCTGGCACACAGGTCGCTGGCTTGGGCTACTGGGCGGATGGAGGCACACTTGCACACATCGGTGTGGTCGACTGCAAAAACGGACCTCTTTTCCTACCCATCTCTGCATCCCAGCCCTTTCAAATGTGGCTTTGCAGCCCTCTTCACCAAGGAGTGGAGTGCACTTCCCGCCCCTGGAATGTGGGCTGGCACCACGACTTGCTTTGGCCAACAGGAGGCAGCAGGGGTGATGGGTTCCCCCCTGGAGCCGAGGTCTCAGGAGGCCTGTTACACTCCCACTCACTCTCTTGGAACTCTGCCCAGCCACCATGATCCCGGACTGCCTTCTGGGTGAGGAGAAACGTGGCTCAGCCACTGCGCCTCCCACCACCGCAGCCGGCTGCCGGCCAGCTGCCTGAGGACACCAATCTGGAGCCACCAGCCAGCCCCCACCCATGGCCCCCAGCCCGCTGCTGCCAGCTCTCTACAGTTGCATGGAAGAATGAAAGCCTGCGGCCAACATCGGCTGAGCCGGGCCTGGATTAGGATAACCACTGCGCTGACTTACAGTCTGGTGAGCAACCGTGAGGGATTGCGGTTTCAAGGCAGTAAGTTTCGTGCAGTTTGTCAGGCAGCAAAAGCTAACCGATACAAGCAAGACGGAGAAAGGGGTGAGTGAGGGTGGGGCTGTCCAAGAGGCAATTGGACCTGTGAGGCTGGAGCACAAGAGGCAGAGGCCTGAAGGTCTAATCTGCAAGGACAGAATCCCAAGCCTTTTTTGCCTTGCCACTGTGGGCTCCCGAAACCCAAGACTGGCCAGATTTTGCTTTTGTGTCCTCTTCCTACCACTTCCACGCCCACCCTAAACTCCGCTTTACACCTAGAAATAAGTACTTGAATGATGAAGCAAAGGCATGACTCAAGTCATAGGACGGTGTCTGGTGGAGAATTAGTCCGGAACCGAGCTCTCAATTAGCTTATTGAGTGCTCGCTAATGAGTCAGCTCAGCCAGCACCAGCAGCCAGGGGCTGGGTTCGGAGGCTGAGCTGTAGACAGTGACTGTCCCCAAGGGGCCTTCGCAAATCTGGAGCAAGGTCACAGTGTCTGCAACTCCCTTATGCCGATACTAAGTCAGGGCTCTTTATCCTAATAATGTTACCCCTCAGCACCGTTCAGAAATAAAAAGGGCAACATTCGACAGGAATTTATCCTTCCCACTGTTGCAGAAGCGTCCGACCGATTGCATTTTTCCTTTCTTTCGTCCCCCAGCTCATAATTCTGATCTCTGGTCTAGTGACCCGGTCTCGCCTCTGCAGGATGGAGGGGGCCGCCAGGGCTAACGCAGGCACAGCGGAGGCCGGATCTCCGGGGCCCGGAGGCCGGAGCAGCGTAGGCCCCCGGCAAAGCACGTCAAGCGGGTGCGCGCGCCGCGGTGACGGTGCCCTGGGCTCTCCGGCTCCGCCCCCTCCGCGCCGCTGCGGGAAAGGGGCGGGAAGAGGAGGAGCCGGAGGCGGCCGCGGGGCCCCCGGCGCGCCCAGCCCTTTAAAAGCCGCCGGCCCGGCCCGCCGCGCCGGCGGCCGAGGTCCCCGCGCACCGGTGTCCCCGCGCTCGACCGCGCGCTCCATGCGGCCGCCCACCATGTCCGGACACTTTCTGCTCGCGCCCATCCCCGAGTCCTCCTCCGACTACCTCCTGCCCAAGGACATCAAACTGGCCGTGCTGGGCGCCGGCCGCGTGGGCAAGAGCGGTGAGCGCCCCGGGGAGAGCGGGGGCTCCCGGCGGAGGGGAGGGCGCAGGGGGGCCCGGACGTTTCCAGGCCGCTGCCGGCCTCCCCGCGCCAGCCTGCTTTCCCGCCGCTTCCCCGGACCTTGCACTCCTGGGCCCTCGCCGGCGGGCACCTGTTGGAGAATGGGCGCCGGTGCGGCGCGTAGCGCACCCCCGGCCGCACCCGCCCCAAACCCCGCGGAGGCCGCGGCCGCACCCTTGGCCCTGCGGAGCCTGAGGATGCAGGCAGCCTCCGCGGTACTGCGGCCCGTCACGCCCCCATTTCCCCGAGACGGTCCCGGTTTGACCGTCTCGTCCTAGTCCTTCAGCTGGTTTTCCTCTTTCCTTTTCAGCAATGATTGTGCGCTTCCTGACCAAGAGATTCATTGGCGATTATGAGCCGAACACAGGTTAGGTTCGTTTGGTTCTGTTGAGGCTGCATGCTCTGATTTTCTTTTTCCTGAGGAGAGTGTGAGAATTTAAAACTCAACTCTCCTGCATTCTCCAGGCAAGTTGTACTCGCGGCTCGTGTGCGTGGAGGGAGACCAGCTCTCCCTGCAGATCCAGGACACTCCCGGGGGCATCCAGGTAAGGACTGCGGAGAGCAGGCGTCTCCTCCGCTTCCAAACGCCCGAGCGAGGTGGCTCAGCACGCCTGTTACGCGTTCAGATGGAGGGGTGTGCCGTGCCCAGGGGGGGCCGGTCGTTGGGGTGTTAGAAACCGTCCACGATGCGGGGCGGGGAGAGTGGATGGTCATAGAGGCCGCCTTCTCCTGTCTGCCACCTCGGAAAGGGGAAGAGATGCTTAACTTCTCTTCGCAGCCCTGGCCGGGGCATCACTGGTTACACGGGTCCCACCACTTCTGTCAGAAGCAGCTCAGCCTTGGAACCCGGAACAAAACTATGGGGGTGGGATTCTGGAGAGGGTCTTCTCCCCTAGCGAGGACTGCTGAAGTGCACCTGTTTCTCGCTGTTGCTCTCAGTAATTCCAATCCGATAACCCCATGGCAAGCAGTCAGGAAGGTAACTTGATTAACAAGTTACTAATTGCTCTCCCTTCTAGGGAGGAAAGGTCTTGTGGAAGAACAGAAAGAAGGAATTTGTTTCTGTAACATTCTCAAGAAAGACATGCTAAAAATATTTTTATGGGTTGGGGAATAGATATTTATCTTGGCTTATTTTCAAAGTTCTGTTTATTCTGAGTTAGTTCCCTACAAATTGCGCCATCCTGAGTTGAAGTTCTCATTGAAGTCATCACAGACTGGTTCATCCCAGGCTACCTGCCAAGCGAGGGGGTTAAAAGTAATGTGTCGGTAACAGCTAATAAAATAACCCAGGCAGGGAGCTTGCCTGCGAATTGGCTCTTTCCATGTCAAAAGCCTCCTTCTGCAGAAGCTGGGCAGAATCTGAAACTATATATGTGATTTCTTTTTCAAACGTTTTTTTCAAGGGTGGCTTTGATGTTCTTTCCAGTTTCTCCCACCGAGGGCTTCCTTGATCCGGGCTCACTTTGCTCTTTTCAGGTCCAAGACAGCCTCAGCCCGGCGGTCGACTCCCTGTCCAAGTGCGTGCAGTGGGCGGAGGGTTTCCTGCTGGTCTATTCCATCACGGACTATGACAGCTACCTGTCCATCCGCCCCCTGCACCAGCACATCCGGAAGGTCCACCCCGACTCTAAAGCCCCCGTCATCATCGTGGGCAACAAGGGGGACCTACTGCACGCCCGACAGGTGCAGACCCGTGACGGCATCCAACTGGCCAACGAGCTGGGCAGCCTGTTCCTGGAAATTTCCACCAGTGAAAACTACGAAGATGTCTGTGATGTGTTTCAGCATCTCTGCAAAGAAGTGAGCAAGCTGCACAGCCTCGGTGGGGAGAGGAGAAGAGCCTCCATCATCCCCCGGCCACGTTCTCCCAACATGCAGGACCTGAAGAGGCGCTTCAAGCAGGCTCTCTCCTCCAAGGCCAAGGCCCCCTCCGCCCTGGGGTAGACCCATCTCCACTGGATGGACTCGTCCCCTTTTTATCACGCATTCATGCAGCTGAGAAGACTGCGGGTCACCCTTTTTAATCACACATTCAGAGTTTATTTTTATACAAACTATTGGTTTTCAAGTGTATGTGTATTTCTGAAAATTCAAATGGTGATTGCCTAGAAGTTGGATAGAGGTTTTTTTTTTTAATGAAAGATTTTTTTAAAACTGTAACTGCTAGCCACTTTTCCATTAAAGGCAAATGGCAACATTGCTCCTTGTTTTTAAATGTCTTTTTATAGAAATCATACTTGCACCAGAGCCCAGAACTGCTCCAGGCTTACCCCCAGTTTGAACTCTGATTGGTGGCTCCTGCAGGGAGGGGTTGATGCAGAGGGAATCTGGTGTGGGAGAAAGGACAGTCTGTGGAGGAGGAAAGGGATTTGAGTAACTGCAGGGTTTCTTTAGTTAGGGCACTTTGCCCCAGGCATGAAACTGACACGATGTGATTTTCAGAGGAAGGGGTTCATTGTGCGCAGATGCTAAAAATTACCGACATGAATAACATTATTGGTGCAAATGGGAGTTTATCCTCTCCACCAGTATTAAAAAAACACCCCCCCTTCCAGCATTCCCATTGTAAGTGCACCCCCCTGCAGTTGCCCGAAAATTCTCCATCCCTCTCTGTCTCCTTTACCCTAACCAATGTCGCACCCGGTCTGTCAATTCTCTCTCCTATTTTTCTCTAAAGCATCTCTTTGCCTTAGTCCAGGCTTTTACAGCTCTTGCCTGGATGGGCAAGCAAGAGTGTTGGCGAGGCTCTGGTTTCTTGGCTCTAAATCTTTCGTCACACCAGGACGACCTTACTAAAACCAACCCTGATCATCTTATTTCCATGACTGAAAAAACTCAGCTAGTTTCCCCTTATCTGCTGGATAAAATATGAATGAGGCATGGAATCAAGATTATTTGCGGGCTTCCCCGGTGGCGCAGGGGTCGAGAGTCCACCTGCCGATGCAGGGGACACGGGTTCGTGCCCCGGTCCGGGAAGATCCCACATCCGGGAACCCGTGAGCCGTGGCCGCTGAGCCTGCGCGTCCGGAGCCTGTGCTCCGCCACGGGAGAGACCACAACAGTGAGAGAGGCCCGCGTACCGCAAAAAAAAAAAAAAAAAAAAAAGATTATTTGCCACCTATCCACACTCATCATCCCCTCCTTCCAACACACACACACACACGACAATCCATTCCAGCAGAACGCTCTGACTTTCTCACTCTTCACCAGGTACTTTCATGCCTCCCTGCCTTGGCACGAACTACTCCCTTGAATATTTTGTCCGATTCTCCACCTAAAAGATCTTTCAAGTCCCAAGTCACATGCTACAGTCAACTCCTGGGGTGCCTTCTCTGAGTCTTCCTCTATTCCTGTAGCGTTTGTGTTATAACCCAACCTTTTCACGAGGCTAGTTGTCGCCCCCATTGGAAGGAGCCTTGCTTGCGGGCAGTCGTTGCATTTTATGACTTTGTATTCCAAGCTTCTAGCCCAGTGCCTGCAGATAGGCTGGTAGGTTTTCGGTAAATATCTGATGAATAAATGAGTGACTGCGTTGTTTTTGGTGCCAAGGACAACCGTGGCAGATTACAATGAAACAACTTGCCACGTCTGCAGAACGAGGACAGGAGGTGTTCTCAGTAGTTGCAGGTTCTTTATTAGCAGGGACAGGAAATGACACATGCCGCTTCTGGCCACTGCAGACCATTACCCTTGACTGTGTCCAGACGTGTGATGTTAACACCAGCCTTCCCTATAGTTGGGGGGCGTCTAGGCAAAATGCCATCAAGGATGGATAATATCAGATAATTCACGTCTAAAGGTGTATCCACATAAGAAGAAAAGTATATTTTGGATTCCGTTATCTTTTTGTTGTTGTTTTGGGGGGACTGTTTTGGATTCCACTATGTTTTAAAACGTGCCTAATTCTCCTTGTTCTCCGCATACCCTCAGCACAAAAGCAGCTCTTCCGATCATCAGCCTTTCCTGCTTTCTACCACCCATCTTAACACTGAGGCGTGGACATGAGAGCAGATGCCCATAGCGTGCCCAGGTGGCACCGGTGCTGGGGCTCCTCTGCCCTCAAGGAGCTGAGGTCAAACATCCCATGAGGAAAAGGTCAATCATAATGTAAAAGCTAAAGAACGGCACAGGAGACGTCGCAAGGCAGCCTATGATCCTGTTCCACGTGAGCGAGCTCGGGGACAGGAAGAGCCCTTGCGCTCGCCAGGATCCAGCCCAGTGTGGACCAGTGGGGTCAAAGGATGAGTCATGGGGCAGTTCCAGGGGCCGTAGCAGCCAGAGGGGCTCGGAAAGAAAGTGGTTCTCCTGTCCTCAGCGTCACAAAAAACTGACTTCCAGGGCCACGGATCTTCCTCTCTTCTCTGGTCCCCAGATCCGGCCCTGCACAGCACCCGGCCTCTGGGCCTCGTGGGGACCTCAGTGTCTCTCCTGATGGCTGCGGGGTCTCTTGAGGGTCAGGTGCCTGGAGAGTGCCTGTAAGCGTCCTGAGATAGCAGCGCTGCACATAGAAGAGGGGAGACTGGAGCTACCAGGAGACAGTTACGGGGGGCAACGTCCGATCTCTGTGTCGGGAAGTGGATCTGAGGATTTGGGCTTGACTGGGCCCCGAGGAAGCCCTTGGACAGGAAGCTGGGCCCTGAGCCAGGTTCTTCCCTCCAGAACCGGGAGGACAGAGCCTTCAGAGCCCTGGGTGTCATTATATTGCTGACGGGGGCAGAACTCCTGAAACATTAGCAGAGCGTCGAAAACTTAGGTGGCTGTGGACAGGGCAGCCTATGCATTTTCATTTGGTAGGTTTGCCTTACCGCCAAGGCGTCATCATCCGTGTGGGGGCCACCTCCATCCTCACAAGGGCGGAGGGATTACAGTATCCTTGGTCTCTCTTCACCACCACCCCCCGCCCCCTGGCCAGCCCCACTCTGTCTTGAAATTCCTGAGTCTCTCTCCATTGGCACCACCCATTCTCCTTCTGGTCAGGGCTCGGCTTTAATTCTGCCCTCCAACTGCAGAATGATTTAATTCATGTGCCTATCAGTGAGGTTCTAGAAGAATGGATGGGATCCAAATGGCTCAGCTGTACCTCCTGCAGTCATGCGGTACTTCACATGCGACCTACGAAAAGCAAACTTGAAGGATGGAAAAATAAATCAATTAGAACAGAAGGAAATACATTTGTTTTGCTCGTGTTGAGGTGAAGGGAAGTTCTGAAGTTTATTAATATCCATTTAAAGAAATGGATTAAGATAAATAACGTGGAAGGTGGCAGTGAACAAAAGAGCAAATAGGAAAGACCAGATGACTGTTTAGTCATGAATGTGGGGCTCGAGTAGCTTTTTTTCCTTGTATGTGTTGCAACTTTAACTTCTCATTATGCAAATTTACAGTGGGAAGATACTTTGGGTGATTAATAATTTATTCTTACCCTTTGATATGTCTCCAAAAGGAGGGATATTTTGAAAGACTTTGTTAAAATTCATCTCAAGCTACTTTGACACTCAGTAAGAAAGATGTGATATAGGAGAAAAAAAAAAATCCCCAAACAATTATCTTCCAAATACCATTAAGTTAGCCAGAGCTCAAGGAAGAGTGAACTGATGTAAGGGATGATTGGGTTGTGATAGCAGACATCTCAGCATAGAGTAGAAATTTGCTGAACCCGGATGAAACAGAGGCACCCCTCGCGTTTGGATGCCCTCGGGTACCTCCGTCCCAGTAGAAAATTAACTTTGTTAGGGCCAGACATGTCCTCCTCCAATTCAGCTCCATAGCACCTGTGAGACCCTCCCATACACGACAGCATCTCCCAAAAGATATTCTGGGCGCCGTCTATCAAACTGTCAAAGGTGGCTCTTTTCCTCTTGGTGAATTGGAAAGAGAATGTTCTCCAGAGCACGGCTACTTGAACAAAATAGGTGTCATCCCTTTTTAAAAAAATATATTTTATTTTATTTTATATTTATTTATTTTTTGCGGTACGCGGGCCTCTCACTGCTGTGGCCTCTCCCGTTGCGGAGCACAGGCTCCGGACGCGCAGGCTCAGCGGCCACGGCTCACGGGCCCAGCTGCTCCGTGGCACGTGGGATCCTCCCGGACCGGGGCACGAACCCGCGTCCCCTGCATCGGCAGGCGGATTCTCAACCACTGCGCCACCAGGGAAGCCCCAAAAATTTATTTTATTGAAGTATAGTTGATTTACAATGTTGTGTGAATTTCTGCTGTCCAGCAAAGTGATTCAGTTATACTCAGATATACATTCTTTTTTGTATTCTTTTCCGTTATGATTTATCACAAGATATTGAATACAATTCCAGGTGCTCTAGAGTACGACCTTGTTGTTTATCCATTCTCTACATAATAGTTTGCATCTGCTAACCCCAAACTCCCAAGTATCATCACTTTCGATTTCCCTCATCTCTTTGTGAAGAGCATCTCTGCAGTGACTCCCGTGATTTCAAATTACCTAAAGGTTATCGAGAACCTGCTTCAGGCAAGGCCCTGTGCTGAAGGGTGTGGTGTCTGCATGACATTCCTTCTCTGGGAACTCAATCCAGCAAAAGATCTGGGGGCCGCCTTGCGGGCGGGACTCTGGGGGGGCTGAGAGGTGAAATAAGACGCTGACCCAGATGGGACGGTGTTGACAAAATTAGCAGAGAGTGCAGATCACAGAGCTGAACAGGAGCAGAGGCAAATACCCCAAAGAGCGCGGGAGGAAATGGACTGCCTTCCTTTGCAAATTGTAACGCATTAATTCCTCTGAGCATCGTTTTATGTTCCTGAGGACTAATGCGTTACAGCTGTAAAACACTTACTGCCATTTCTTACCAGCATTCTCTATTTCAATCAGAAGAACAGGGACTTCCCTGGCTGTCCAGTGTTTAAGACTCCACACTTCCACGGCAGGGGGCACGGGTTTGATCCCTGGTTGGGGAACTGAGATCCTGCATGCCCGGCTGCGTGGCCAAAAAAAAAAAAAAAAAAGGAAGAACATTGTTAACGGCAAGGCTTACTTATATAAACAGATTTTACCTGGAAACAGTCACATGGATTTGTTGGGTTTTTTGTTTTTTAATTTATTTATTTATTTTTGGCTGCGTTGGGTCTTCGTTGCTGTGCGTGGGCTTTTCTGTAGTTGCGGCGAGCTGGGGCTACTCTTCATTATGGTGCGCGGGCTTCTCATTGCGGTGGCTTCTCTTGTTGCGGAGCACGGGCTCTAGGCGCGCGGGCTTCGGTAGCTGTGGCACGTGGGCTTCAGTAGTTGTGGCTCGCGGGCTCCAGAGCGCAGGCTCAGTAGCTGTGGCGCACGGGCTTAGCTGCTCCGCGGCACGTGGGATCTTCCCGGACCAGGGCTCGAACCCGTGTCCCCTGCATCGGCAGGCGGACTCTCAACCACTGCGCCTCCAGGGAAGTCCACTCACATGGATTTGTAACTCTGGAAAAGAAGATTCAGGAGCTCCTGCCAATGAACAGTTACTAACCAGCCTTATGACGGCAGCACAGGTGGGTTCTAGGGTGGGATCAGGTACACATTCTGCTTTGTTGTTGATTCCGTGTGACCTTGTGCAAAGTGAAATGTGAGTTTCCTAATCTTAAAATGGAGGTAGTACTACCCATCCAGCAGAATTGTTGGCAGAGCCTGACACATACGAGGTACTCAGTTAGTTGTAATCGTCTTATTATCACTGTTTTTATAAATGTAAACTAGCACATTATGAAGCTGCTTTAGGAAACTAAAACGTGTTTCTTGATCTTCCTTGTATATGCTAAAAGGAATAGTACTTGCTTTAAAAGATGTGATTTTTCTTTTCCCATGTCACATCTGGGAAAAAGAAGGTTTGCAAGAGAACGGTTATCCCTTCGGTAATAATACCGATAATCAATAACAATTATTGATCTTTTACCATGTGCTGACACCTTAATTTTCTCCATAACCCTTTGGGTACAATTATTATCGCAACCATCTTTCAGATGAGGAAACTGAGCCTCAGAGAGGTCACAGAATGGCCTAAGGTCACATAAGCCAGGAAACTAGGAGGCCTGGCTCAAGGAAGAAGAAAGAATTCCCTTCTGTTCAGGGCTGCCTCCCTGGCCAGGCCTTCAGGCCCACCAACATCTGTGGGGGAATCCCAGGGCTTCTGTCCTTACCTAGTTGAGCCCTGGAGGAGGAATCTGCTTTACAAGGAGCTCCGAGCTCCTGGAGAGGCACTGAGGCTGCCGTCTCCTGTTTCAAAGCTTTGAGCAAAAGGTCCCCGTCGGACTCCAGCCCAGGCTTCCTTTTTACCCAGGGAAGTCAGACCTGAATGGGGGGAGGCAGGGGGGTGCCACAGCTGGCCTGGTGCTGCGGCTGGTGAGGCTGGCGCTTCATGCAGGTCTCCTCAGTGCCACCTGGCGGGGCTGTCCCTCTCTCCGAGGGCTCTCTCCTTGAGCCGCCACTCGGAAGGCCATTGTGGGGTTGGGGCGATGGGCAGGGGATGGGGTGAGGGGCATTGTCAACATCTGTGGGCCTCCAGGATGCACTCTCTCCCCCCACTGTTCTCCGAGCAGCACTTGGAGGGGCTGCCTGCATGGCAGCCCCGGTGATGCACGTGTTTTCTTTCCTCCTGGAGGTGGAGGTTAGCACCTTGCAGGGGAGGAGGGGGCCACGGTTAAGGTCACCTTCCAGGGGGCTGTGGTTGTGAACGATTTACCGCAGGGCGGGAATATGCCAGGAGCAGACATTCACAGCGCACTCTGGCGGCAAATAGGGCCTCCCCACCCCAACTCAGTCCTGGGGAGGGGGCACTGGGGGGGGAGAGAGGAAACAGGTTCCGGGTTTAAAAAGAAAGGCCAAGGAATTTCTCCAGATGGAGAAAATAGGAGGCTGCTGCCCCAGTGTTTGAGGGGCCGTTGGTGGGATCTGTGTGCTGGTTACATCTTTGCAACATAGTAATAAAACTGACAACAACAATTAGCTACTGTGATTACTGAATATGCACTGTTGTTCCATGTATTACAGTGCGTTGGCGTTCTCTAGAAAAATAGAACCAACGAGGTAAAGATAATAATAATAATTATTATTATTACCAGGAATTGGCTCACGTGATAGTGAAGGCTGAGAAGTTCCAAGATCTGCCAGCAGCAGATTGGAGACCCGGGAGAGCTGATGGTGTGACTCTGGTTTGAAAACTGCAGTCTCGACATCCAAGAGCAAATATGCCAGCTTGAGCCCAAGAGGCAGGAAACGATGGATGTCCCAGCTCGAGGCAGCGAGGCCTCTTACTCAAGTCTGTTCAGGCCTTCGACTGATTGTATGAGACCCACCCACATTAGGGAGGGCAACCTACTTCACTCAGTTTACTGAATCACATGTTAATCTCATGTAGAAACACCCTCCCAGACACATCCAGAATAATGTTTGGATACCCCATGGCCCAGTCAAGTTGACACATAAACTTAACCACAACGTACAGTAAGTCTTAGGTGCACTTGCTCATTTAATCCCCCCAATGATTCTATGAAGTAGCTCGTTATTATCATCACCATTCGACAGATAAGGATAATGAGGCTCAGAGAGGTTCAGTAACTTTCTTATAGCCTCTCAGCGGGTAAAGTGGCACAGTTGAGAGTTAAGTCCAAGTCTTTCTGATTTGAAAAACGCTGTACCGTCTTGCTTCCCATGGCAATCGTCCCACTGTGTGCACCCTCTGGAAGCTGCTACCATTCTCCTAATGAAGCATGTGACCTTGAATATTGCATGGTGTATCCATCCAGGCTTTCATTTACAAGCAATAGAAAAGACTCTGGCTGATTTAGTTTAAAAAAAGGAGGGGGCAAGGTTTATTAAAAGGCTTTTGAGTTAACTCAGTCACTGGGTGAGCTAGAGCACTGCTGCGGCTGCACAGCTACAGGGGAGGCCAAGAAAGTAAATAGCTGGCATTTTTCAGCATCTGCAATGGTAGGTGGTCCCTGCCTCCTACCCAGACCTGTAAGGTGAAGGCTCACTCCAGACTTTGGAAGGGGGTTCTCACACCAGGCAGTGGCAAAGGCCACTACATACATTGAATGAGGATTGATTGAGGCAGAGGGGCTTCCATCTTCAAAGGTAAGCGAGACAATGGCAAAGGCAGGCCACGGCAAATCCTGGGGCTCCTTAAATACGAAACCCTAATAATCAATACATATCTGACATGGGGGAAACCGGGGCTCTAAGACAGTCACTAAACACTCAATTTCTGTTAGTAAAGAAAGTTAGTGTTATGGGTTGAATGTGTTCCTTCAAAAAGTATGTCAGGGACTTCCCTGGTGGTCCAGTGGTTAAGACTCCACGCTTCCACTGCAGTGGGCGCGGGTTCGATCCCTGGTCAGGGAACTAAGATCCTGCATGACGCGCAACATGGCCAAAAAAAAAAAAAAAAAAGAGAAAAAAGATATTTTGTGGACTCCTGAGCCCCAGAACCTCAGAATGTGACCTTATTTGGAAACAGGGTCTTTACCGAGATAATCGAGTTAAGATGAGGTCACTAGGGCACGCCCCAATCCAATACAACTGTGTCCTTACAGAAAGGGGAAATCTGGACCTGGAAGGACATGCACAGCAGGAAGGCGATGTGAAGAGAGGAGAAAGCCACGAGAAGAAGGCAGAGATTGGGGTGATGGGCCCACAAGCCGAGGAACTCCAGAAGCTGGAGAGAGGTCTGGAACAGATTCCTCCCTAGAATCTTCAGAGGCTGTTTGGCCTGGCCATCAACTTGATCTCACAGTCTACCCTCCGGCACAGGGAGACAATCCATTTCTGTTGGGTAAGCTCCCCGGTTGTAGTGAGTTAGTAAATAGCTGAGCCCACATTCAAGCTGAATCTCTCTGCACCCAGAGCTGGGGCCCTACGCCCTACACACCTTGCTGCCAGCACAGCAGAGCAGAAGAAACTATGACTCTGTAGTCCATTCTTTTTTTTAATATATACATTTATTTATTTTATTTATTTACTTTTGGCCGCGTTGGGTCTTTGTTGCTGTGTGTGGGCTTTCTCTAGTTGCAGTGAGCGGGGGCTACTCTTCACTGTGGTGCGCGGGCTTCTCATTGCAGTGGCTTCTCTTGTTGCGGAGCACGGGCTCTAGGCGTGCGGGCTTCAGTAGTTGTGGCTCGTGGGCTCTAGAGCGCAGGCTCAGTAGTTGCGGCGCACGGGCTTAGTTGCTCCGCGGCATGTGGGATCCTCCCGGACCAGGGCTCGAACCCGTGTCCCCTGCATTGATAGGTGGATTCTTAACTACTCTGCCACCAGGGAAGTGCTTGTATTCAATTCTTGAATTAGGATATGGGTTTAGCAGACGTGAAAGCCTTGAATGACAGCTGTCAAAGCCCATCCTTACTGAACACAGAATGTCTCTGATGAGAAGAGCTGCCCTCAAAAATAGAGTGGCCTTGGACACAAAGAGATACCTCTGCCATTGTCCAAAGAGAAGGCTGTGTGTTCCTACCTGACGAGCCTGCTAATGTGGCATCTTTATTAAATCACACGAGCGCACAAGTGATGCCTGAATTGATCCACGCCCCCCAGCCGAGGAGACTTAGTAAATCCACGGCTCAGATCACGAGGCTGTCTGTGGAAAGCGCTGTCACTGACGTGGGGGAATGATTGCCTTAATCCCTGCTTTCTCTTGCACGTGTCTGTACTGATGCTGTGACATCTCCTCCAGGGCAACCAGATCACCTCCAAAGAGGCCACCTGCCTGCTAGTGAGACCCCCTAGCTGACCACACAGGGCACGTTGTGGAAGAGGGGGGCGTGTGAGCTTGTGAGAGCCAGTCACCGGGGGTGGAGTGTTGCAGGAGGTTGCCAAGAAGAAGTGACCTCTGCTTTGCCCCGACAGCTGCGCTCGGGCAGCTTGAGGTCCTTCACCCTGTCCCCTGTCCTCAGAATGTGCCCTCAGCTTGCCTTCCCCGCCCCTCAGGAGCTGCCCCAGGATGCAGCCTTGAGACAGTGACGTGGTATGGAGACCGTCTGGACTGTGTATGTGACTGAGCCCAGTTAAGTCCTCTGGATAAACTTTTAAGATTCCAGAGGGCGGGGTGGAGTTCGACTCATCTTGGAGCTGCCCAAGACAAGCCACGTAAGTAAGTCCCCTTGCTTATTGAACTTGCTCTCTGCCAATCTGCGGTGGTCTGCCTCTTCTGAGTTCACCTGGGAAGTTCCGAGGACGTTTGTGAACAAACAGTGCAGAGGTATCTCATCATGATTTTGACAAGGGTCTAGTTAGTATCCAGTCATGTTCTTTTTTTTTTTTAATTTATTTTTATTCACACATGTAATACAAAAAGATGTTCTCATTACAAAACTTCAACCAGTACAGATATAACTAAAGTTCCTCTTGATTACTATTCCCAATCCCAGGCCCTTCTCAGAGTGCGGTGGATGGCATTCTAGACCTGTTTATGGAGTTTCCTTTCCCCTTTTCTCACCCAGTTACTGTCTTCTTCAGGAAAAGGAAGTATTAGTTTTATCTAAGTTATAACAGTGGAATTTTTTTTTCTTTTTTTTTTTTGCGGTACGCGGGCCTCTCACCGCTGGGGCCCCTCCCGTCGCGGAGCACAGGCTCCGGACGCGCAGGCTCAGCGGCCACGGCTCACGGGCCCAGCCGCTCCGCGGCACGTGGGAACTTCCCGGACTGGGGCACGAACCCGCGTCCCCCGCATCGGCAGGCGGACTCTCAACCGCTGCGCCACCAGCGAAGCCCAACCGTGGAATTTTTAGAGTCAAAAACCTTATTTATTTATTTTTATCATTTCTGGTTTTTTATTTATTATTTTTTTAAATTAATTTTTATTGGAGCATAAGTTGCTTTACAATTGTGTTAATTTCTACTGTACAGCAAAGTGAATCAGCTATACGTATACATATATCCCCTCTTTTGGGGATTTCCTTCCTATTTAGGTCACCACAGAGTACCGGGTAGAGTCCAGTCACGTTCTTTATGGCATGTTTTCCCTCTGGCATAAGATCCAGTCACATAATGTTATCCAACTATCACGTCTTGTCCGTCTCCTTTAATCCAGCTCTAATATTTGTAGATTCTTCCATCCAAAGCCCAGCATTTATTGGCAAAGGAACTTTTAGAAAATAATATACTTCAAGGAGCATTTCAAATTCTCAACACAACCGACCTGAACAGCTTCGCTGGATCTTTCTGAGGAGGTGGTGTCTCATCGTTACTTTGGCACAAAGCAGAGCACTCTTTTTTTTTCAGTTTCATGCTCCAGAAGGTAAAAAGAAATGCACACTTCACAAGATTCCCTTTACTGTTTCTTGGGTGCACTGAAAACACGGAGGCGCCTGACCGACAATTTTAGACAGAAAGGCCCTGGTCGTTTGAATGATCCGGCTACACTGAGCAGTTAAGACTTAGGACAGTTCGAACCACATGGGGCCTCACAACTCCCCATGGAGGGGACAGTTCAGCAGCCATAGACCCCTCTCTTCATTATCCCCATCCCCAGTGCACTTGAGGGAGCCAACGTGCTCACTTGTGGTTCTGTTTTAGGGGCACTTGGGGGTGGGACGCGGGGCCTTTTGCCATAGACACTCACCTGGGTCTCAGAGGCCCGTCACAGGCCCCAGGGTCAGCTTCTCTCGGCTCCCAGCTTTGAGAAGAAGTATCTGTGTGAGTAATAACAGTCATCCCGTGAATGGTTTACAAGTAAAGTCATTCAAGTGGTTACAGATTTAGATGCTCAAAAATAAGCAGTCACGTTACTTTTCTCACACTGACATGCAAATCTGAACACCCACTAGAAGGACGGTAAAGGATCCAGGGCTACAGAACATTCCAAGTGGAGGAACACTTGTGCTAACCTTCGTCAAAGCAGCCTGTTAACGTCACTGTTTCCTCCCTCCCTCCATCCTTTCCCGGAAGGAAGGATGCTGTGCCTTGCTCCGGTCCTTCTGCGTCCTCCTTGATCTCTTGCAGGCTGACTTCAAGCCTGTTGAAGGTGAGGGGCAGGTGGAGAGGTGGGGTCCTCCCCCGTCAGGCATGGTCGAGTCTTACCTACCTGTCTAGACCGGCAGCCCGAGTTTCCCGGACACGGTCCTCTCTCGATTCCTAGAAGAACTTATCTACTCATCGACCCTAAACATGGTCGGTCTGTCCTGTTTCCTGGCCTGCATTCATGTGCTCCTTGCACCTGGAACTCCTGCCCATCAAGCTCTTAGCCTGTCTGCAAGAGCAAATGCAAATGTCACTTCCTGCATGGGGCCTCCTCTGACATCTTCATGCCTCCACCCTGGGCGCCGAGCGCGTAGTAGGTGCTTGATGGATACTGTTAAGTGAGTGAGTAAAGGAAGGAAAGAACGGACTGTTCATTGCCTCTGTTGCTCTTAGTGACACTGATTAGAGTCACAGACTATTACAGCACAAGTGGGCTGGGCGGACATCCAGGTCACAGGACAGCTGACGGTTGTCAGAGATCAGATGAAGTTAATTTGAATTGTACGTGTTCTTATTCTGTTTGTGCTGGGAGGAGTTCCATGGATATGGCTTCACGAGACCACTTGGTCCTGATGAGGATGTGATCTTGCTGATGCTGACTTTATTTGGGAACCAGAAGTCTGGTTCCTTGAAATGGAAGCATTAAGGGTAAAGGTTTTTTGTATGTTCTTCCCGAAGACTGTTGAGAGCCCAAGTGTCCCATGGTTGTGGCAGAGGCAAAACCGAGCTTCTCAGATCCTGTGAGAGCCTACCCTGTGTGGTCCATGTCACAGGAGCCGGGCCACCTCCTGCCTCCACCCCCGCCCCCTACACTTCTCGGCTGGTTGAATGTTCTCTGCCATCCATGGGATCTCGGATGAGGCTTGGCTGAGGTCTTGGCTGAGGTCTCGGTTGGCTTGTTCCATCCCTCCCATGTTGACCCCGGGTCGGGAGATGAAGGGAGCAGGAGCCTCAAGACTGACGGAGCTGGGCTCCTGGGTCATCGACCCGCCGCCCACATGGTAGATCCCTAGAAGCAAAGGAATTTCCTATTGGTAGTGGCCCTTTGCTTTGGTGTAGCTTTCTGGAGCCTTTGCACATTTTTCATGGATGCTATCTCATTCAGCCATCAAAGGAGCCCTGTAAATTAGGCAGTGAAGCTGTTATTTCCACTTTTAGGAGGAAACTGAGGCTCAGAGAGATTATGTGCTTTGCCTGCATAACTTGGATGTGGTAGCACGGGGACAGGAGCCTTGTTTCACTCACCGCGCCTGCACCCTCTCTATTCCACATGCCAGCTTGTGCAAACGTTGGGAGCTTTGTGCCATCAGCTGTCCCGTCACCAGCATTCAGCTGGCTTATCTGGTGATATAATATGATGATAATAGTATATCATAGATATGGAGTATATTTATATGTATACTTATATGCTGCATAGAACTAGGCACGGTTTTCAGTAACATTTTATGTGCACTGTTACCAACCCTTTCAAGTCAGGTCCCGGCAAGGGTCCTCCTGCTTGGTGTCACTTGTGCCAATAGAACAAGACTGAATTTAGGGCAGAAGCAAAGGAAAGCTTTATTCTTTGATTAAAGAACAGGGAGTTGCGACCCCCACTCTACAGCATATGCTCTCCCCGCTCTCCCCGCTCTCCCCTAACGGCCATGGGCGGGGCTGCTTTATAGGGTCTGGCGGCGGGGGAAGGGGGCGGGGTTCTTCTCAGGCGCAGGCGCAGCTGTGCCGCTCCCGCTCCCGCGCCCGTGCAACCTCTCTGCACACGGCCCGCCGCCGCCATCTTGGATTGAGTGTCGCGTGAGGTGTCTGCGCACAGCCGGGAGCTGAGCTGTCGGCGTAGCCATTACGCATCGGGAACTCTGGCGTGCAGGGCCGGGTGCGAGGCCTCTGCACGTGGCCCAGCTGTGAGCCAGTGACACTAGACTCAGCACAGAGGAAAAGAAAAAAAAGGTTAGACTTTATTTTATTACCCAGATTCTATCTTTATTTCTCCGGAATTGTGAATGGGCTTTGCCGGTGACATTAACACCTCACACCCTCCTGAGGTAAATCCTGTTCGCATCACCCCCACTTTACAGATGAGAAGACTGAGGTACAGGGAAGTTCAGTAGCTTGCCCCAGTTTGCCTGGCTGGTAAGAGGCGGACTCGGAATTCAGGCCTAGGCTGTCGGGCTGCAGACTGGACTGCCTTAGCCGCGAAGCCATGCCGCCCCTCGTGAGCCGCGTCTGTGGTGGGAACACGCAGGCTGGGAGGCCGGCTGCTTGCCGCCCCGTCCGCTTGTTGGAGGGGAGGGCGCGGGGGCCCCGGGGAAGCAGCAAGGACTCCGTGTCCGGACTCGGGCGCTGGCCGCGGAGCTCCTGGGCTGCTGGCCTTCCCGCCGGCATCGGGCTCCTGGGCCCTCGCCCCCAGCACAGTGGACACGGTGGCCCGAGCTGCCAGCTTCCTCTGGCTCGCTGGAAGTCTGGCCCTGGGCTGAGGACAGACTCTTCCGATGCTGCTGGGAGGCTCAGCTGACGGGGACGGTGATTCAGGCCGATTTCCTTGAGGTTTGGAACAGGCCAAGTGCATCTGAACGTTCCGCCCGCTCCTTCTTTTTGCGTGTCAGACACTGTCGGTGTGTTGAAGGGGTTCTGTCCGGCTCGCGGGAACAGGTGCCGATGGTTCTCTGGCGTCCTCCGCACAGACTGGCTCTCACCGGAGGGGACAGGTCTCCGTGTGGCTGGGGACCTGGAGTGTGAAAAGCAGCTTGGATGTAGAGTTAAGCAGGCACGTTCCATGCTGTGCGTCCTTACCAGCCGTGGGCCCCGGGCAGTAGCGTTCCTGGACCACCGGTTGTGGGGATGGTGATCAGGTACAAGCTGCTGGAGGTACAGGATGGAAGAAAGACACAGGTTCCTGCCTTGATCCAACCCAGCACAGCCCCCCGCAGAGGGCTTCTTCCGTGAGGTCCCCGGAGTCTTCCCTTGGCGTGTAGATGCGTTGGGAGGTGTGAACGTTGAAACCGAGAGGCCTGCAGGGTGTATGAGCTGATTTACTGGGACACTTGGATGCACCTTTTGAAGGCTGGGGAGAGATTTGGGAGTGAATGCGTTTGTCCAAAATGAGGTGTGCGTTGGGAGGACCAGAGGGAGGGTAACCGAGAAAGGCATGAGGGTCCGAGGCAGAGCTGCGGGAACCAGGGGTGGGTGCAGAGGAGCAGCCCATGGCAGGGCTGACGAGGAACGTCAGAGGCGTAGGGGGAGCCGGAGGAGTGCACTGTCCCGGAAGTCAAGGACGGCTAGAGTGCCAGGGCAGGGGGCGTGTCAACAGCAGCACCTGCCAGCCACAGTTCGGCTCTTCTGTAGCAACGGTTGTTTTTGTTTTGCTAGCGACTTACTTCCTCCTCCTGTTTTTTTCTGAAATCAAGTTTGTATCAGGTTTCCCTTGGATACAAGGTGAAAGGTAAATCTCTCTCCTAGCTCGGAGTCTCTAGCCACTCCCCTGAAGCCAACCCTCTTTTACCCGTTCGTTGTATATCGTTACAGAGATATTGTCTCCCGTTACTTTTTTTGAAAAGCAGAATTGTCAACATGTGCACCAGTTCACCTCCCTGATGCAGTTTTGTTCAAGTCCCGTCAACCCACACACAAAAAGACCCAAATTCGAGTTTTTGTGGTTTTTGTATCCTTCTCCACATACTCTTTTAAAGATTGCAAGTTTTGTATTATTTTCAATGCAGAGTGGGGTTGGTAGTTTGAAGCAGTATGTTCCTTTCTCCACTGGGAACTGCCACCGGGTTCCTGTTCATGTTCTTGAGGACCACCCTAGTGTGTAGTCCATTTGCAGAGTGAGAAGATGGACACATGTGAAAACCAATGAACGACTGAGGTAGTAGCTGAGCCACTTCCTAACGTTCACAAGCATCATTCATTCGGATTCCTTTTCCAGGAGAGTCTCCTTTATATGATGGCAGGTTTCAACATTAAACAAAGTTTAAACGCATGAACACTTTAACAGGCATGACTGCCATCTAAGAACGCAGGGCATGGTTTTGCTGACCTCACATCACAGCAGGTGCTGGCTTCTGCCATTTGCACCTCAGGGACACCTCTTCCCGGGTCCTCTAGCCAGCCTCGGGGTCATACTCTCCCTCCCTCACTGGGACCCTTCACAGAACTTTCTGCATGGATGGATAGAGCCAATATACTCGAGGTAGCAGAGTTTTCCGGTTTTTATTTTTTGGAATAGGTATATTTTCCTAAGGTTCAGAATTTTTTTTAACCTGTAAAAAGGCATAAAGTGAAAATCTTCACTTCGTTCGGTTCCTATTCACCTAGTTTGCATCCCCTCTACACCCAAAAGTAACTAACCCCTTGCACTACTTTCCAGTTATTTCAAATATGTTTCATTCAAACCAGCTTGATTTGAGTCTTTTCCCCCTGGAATATGGATGCATTTGACAATGTCAAGTAGTTTAGCAAGAAAAACACAGCTATTGAGGCTAAATTTTGACTTTGAATTCAAACCAAAGGTCTTATTTTAAGCCCTGCGGGTAGTATTTTTTGTACAGTTATAGAATTGGGTTATTCTTCTTACTCTGCTGGGTAAGCAGTTCCAAAATGTTCAAGTGTTAGCAATGTTCAAGCAGCCTTTTGGACAAACTAAATTCACCCGAGGAATAGTCATACCTCTTGACTCAGTCCCTTGTTCTCAATACACAGTCTTCCCATTGAATTGCCAAGGGGCATTTAGTAGCCCACGTTAGGATTCAGTGAAGTGCATGAAATGAAATGTTGTGTACGAGCTCCCAGCTGGTTTGGGTCGGGGTGTCACTCTTCCGGTGCAAACTGACAAGACACAGAGTGATACATGGGCAAGACATCTTCTTCAGCCCCAGATCAGTGCCTGTGGGAGGAGCACCTCAAGTAATTTAATTTTGGCTATTTAGTTTCACAAAGGAGGAATTTCAACAGTGCTAAAAGCATCTGGGAAAGTAGCAGCAAAACATGTCACGCAAAGGGAGGTATTACACAAAATGTACCATGAACATAGCTGAAAATGAATTGTAATTGGAGCTGAGGTCCAGTGAAGGCTGTGGATCGCAGCAGAGTTGAAAACCATGTTGAAGGGCAGCAAAAGCAGCCGATGGACACCGAGGCGTCAGCACAGCACAGAAGCAGGAACTCCCAAGCGTGTGAGTGTGTGTGCGCATGTGCGTGCTCTCCTACCTCATCTGCCGCTGTCTCCCACCGCAGACAGCAGGGGGATGGACAGACCCCCCCCGGAGGCTGATGAGCTGAACCTATGCAGGCTGACCTGAGAGAGGGTCAAGGCAGAGAGAGCATCTTTTTTTTCTTTATAGATTTATTTATTTTTGGCTGCGTCGGGTCTTCGTTGCTGTGCACGGGCTTTCTCTAGTTGCGGTGAGCGGGAGCTCCTCTTCATTGCGGTGGCTTCTCTTGTTGCGGGGCACGGACTCTAGGCACACAGGCTCAGTAGTTGTGGCTCACGCGCTCTAGAGCTCAGGCTCGGTAGTTGTGGTGCACGGGCTTAGTTACTCTGCGGCATGTGGGATCTTCCCGGACCAGGGCTCAAACCCGTGTCCCCTGCATTGGCAGGTGGATTCTTAACCACTGCGCTACCAGGGAAGCCCAGAGAGAGCATCTTGTCTGTGTCATTTTACTTTTTCTGAAAGCCTCTGTCCCTTGCTTTTGTGCTAGGATAAAAAGGATTAGAGGTAACTCTTTCCTCAGCTCTCAATGTGTAATTACGTGCAAGTGCTCTGAAACATGCTCCTCTCCGTGTGCGTGAAGTACCCTTGCGAGCAGATTGGGGTGCCCTTCACAAAGGGAGAATACACATTGCATGAACCCCTCTGAGAGGGCAGGAAGAGAGAACGCATATTCAGAAAAGTCAGTGAGAATGAAGCTCCCTGGATGGAATCACTAGGGATGGGAACTATTTTTCCTTTTTCAGTCATGCAGGCCAGCGTTGGTGGGCAGGCAGAGGGGCCCCAGAAGTTGGGGAGCCCTGTGCCGTCAATGCCCGGAGCATTATCTGGATGGTTGGACCACTCTGAATCGGGAAAGCAGTTGTCTTTGCGTTTTCATTAAGGTCTGGAGCCAAAGCTGTTTGTTTTCATCACTGGCAGTTTCCGGAAATTCTCAACTTGGATCCATGGGCCCCAACGCCAGCCACTATCATTCATTAGATGTGTTTTAAAACAAGCACCCCAGTTGTTCCCCTGAGGCGGTCTCCAGAGCGGACTTGGAGGAATGTGGCTACAGCCGGATCAGAGTGAGGCTGAGGCAGGAAAACCCCCTGTTCTGTGGGCCTCTCGCCGGTTCTAGTCACTCGGCGACTAGCTCACGCTGGGATCAGACACGTGTGGGTTGGAATTCCCACTCCGCCACTTACTGTGCAACTTGGTCAGAGAACCCAGCACCTCAGTCCTCAGTTCATACAGTTTGTGTGAGGGCTCAGTGAGATGGCGCGTGAAGTGCACAGAAAGGCGTCTGGCGCGTGGTAAGCGCCTGACTTGTTGTTGAGATTGTCTCTTGAATGACTCCTGTTTGTCATCACATCTCTTCTTTATGCTCTAACGTGGGTTCCGACAAACGTTTTATCCCTTGGCTGTCGTATAGGGCTTAATCACATTGGATAGGACATTGATAAATGCTGGTGAATTCCTCCCAGGAGTCTGCTCTCATTTGGCAGTTTTGCTCCTTGCTGGGAAGTCTTGTTGAGGCTGTGCCAGTGTTATTTTTCAGAATATTTTACCTGTTGCTTTTCCTTGCCTTGTATAGTGTCGGGCTGATACACTGCAGGTACCAGGATGATACAGGACAATGGTCTGAGGCTCAGTAAGTAGGGCAGCCAGGCATGAAAGCTGGTTAGAGGGGAAAGCGGCCCAAATTCATGCTGGACTCAACGAGCCAACATTCGAGATGAAACAGAGGTAGGGAGCAGTAGGGTGCTCGGAATGGGTGTTGTCAGGCATGACAGGTGAGAACAGGGCCAGGTAGACCACTGGAAACCAGAGCGCTCCACGGACCAGGAGCAAACACTCGAGGGGAGTTGGCACCGGTCAGGGCTGAAGAGGTCCCAGGGTCTGAAGGGTTGAGACGTGTGAGCTTGAAAAGAAGTGAGAGGCTACAGCACCTAGAAGTGTTGCAGCCAGGGAGGTAACCCCTTGCCCGGCAAGGAAGCCAAGCATTCCTCCCTGAATGACAGGAACCATCAGAAATGATAGGGCTGGAGCCAAGAAGAAGAAATGGGAATACCTACCCAGTGAGTGACCTGCCAGAGGGGAGCAGGTGCTTCCGGAAAACCATTGTTAGGTGCCTTGCACAAGTAAGAATTAAAAGATACCAGAAGAAACATACTCTGCTCAACCCACAGTGTGCAAAGCACGTGGTAGGTGAGCTGCAGACACTGCTTGGATTCGTTATCATCCAGCTAGGAAAATACATCTCAGGCCTCCTTTTCATCTGACTTCTTGCCTGAGGTGAGGAGTTTGGGTTTGGAGAAAATCAGTCATTTTGTTGTTGTTGTTGTTGTTTTGTTTTTATTTTTGGCTGTGTTGGGTCTTCGTTGCTGTGCGCGGGCTTTCTCTAGTTGCGGTGAGCGGGGGCTACTCTTCATTGTGGTGTGTGGGCTTCTCACTGCGGTGGCTTCTCTTGTTGCGGAGCACGGGCTCTAGGCACGCGGGCTTCAGTAGTTGTGGCATGTGGCCTCAGTAGTTGTGGCATGCGAGCTCAGTAGTTGTGGCACACGGGCTTAGCTGCTCCGCGACATGTGGGATCTTCCCGGACCAGGGTTTGAACCCATGTCCCCTGCCTTGGCAGGCAGGTTCTTAACCACTGCGCCACCAGGGAAGCCCCCAAATCAGTCATTTTTTGTCCTGGTTGTGATTGAGTGAAGCCCTTGCCCCAGGAGAGGTAAGCAGAACCTGCTGTTTCATCATGGGATTTTTGCCAAGTCCCCTCCCCACAAACCTCCCTCCCTATAAGTTTCTATTGACCTGGGATTCTGAGTTTATCCATTTCCTCCCTCCTCCCCCAGGCAGAGCTGGGGCAGCAGAATACACAGCACACCAGGGGGAGGACACAGCTGGGAGGGTAGATAGAGGCTCAGTTGGCCTGGTTGACAGTCTTTCTTGAAGGGAAGCATGTCAGTTAGGAGTACTTTTGGCTACAGGTAATAGAAACTCCAAAATGGCAGTGGCTTGAATAAAAAAGAAGTTTCCTCTCATATTAAAGAAATCCCCAAACTTGGAAGCAACCCAATATCTTCAAGTAGATAAATGGATAAATAAACTGTGGTACATCCAGACAATGGAATATTATTCAGCAATAAAAAGAAATGAGCTTTCAAGCCACAAAAAAAGGCACAGAGGAAACTCATACACATAGAGCCAAGTGAAAGAAGCCAGTCTGAAAAGGCTCCATACTGTATGATACTAAGCATAGGGCATTCTGGAAAAGGCAAAAACTATGGAGACAGTAAAAAGATCAGTGGTTGTCAGGGATACCAGGGAGTGGGGGAGAGAGGGATAAATAGGTAGAGCACAGGGAATTTTTAGGATGGTGAAACCGTTGTGTACGATGCTGTAATGGTGGATACCTGTCATTATCATTGGTCAAAACTTATAGTATGTACAACATAAAGAATGAATCCTGATGTAAACTGTGGACTTTAGTTAATAATAATGTTATCAGTATCAGTTCATTGATGGTGACAAATGTACCACACCAATACAAGATGTTAATAGTAAAGGAAGCCATTGGGGGTGTGGCTCTCTGAACTTTTCTCTCAATTTTTCTGTAACTGTAAAACTGCTCAAAAATAAAGTGTTAATTAAAAAAAAAAAAAAAGTCCAGGGTAGGCTGCCTTGGGCTGGAATGTTCATTCCATGGCCGTCTGAGACCGAGGAACCTGGTACCTCTCTGCCCTTCTAGCTAGTGTGTAGCTCTCATCCTCAGGGTCCTCCTTGTGGTCCGGGATGGCTGCTGGAGCACCGGCTATCTAAGTTACAGGCAGCAGGAAGGGGCATCCCACATGACCTAGCTTTCATTTATTAATCTTCCCAGAGTCCTACCCAGTACTTGCATTTGTATCTCACTACTCACATGGATACACATAGCTAGAAGGGAAGCTGGGAAATGTAGTCTTTTCTCTGGGTGTCTTTGGCACCCCTAGTGATACTGCACTTCTGTCACTAAGGAAAAATAGAAGGGATATTGGGTGGCAGCTAGCTGTCTCTACCTCAGGAAGGCACAACCATTTTTTTTTTTTTTTCCTGCACCTCGAAGCACGTGGGATCTTAGTTCCCCAACCAGGGATCGAACCTGTGCCCCCGCAGTGGAAGCACGGAGTCCTAACCACTGGACCGCCGAGGAAGTCCCAGGAAGGCATAGCCATTCTCGGGAGCTTAGGGTTTGGCCTTTTAAAGAAGCCCTGTAGTTTCTCAGCAACCCTGCTTGGGGGACACTGCTGGCTCTTGCCCCAGCCTGGAGGAATTCCAGAAGGAATCTGAGACTGATGGGAAGGAGTGTGAGAACTGCTTGACTGGGAGGGGCTGCGAAGGAACGCTGCCCACCCCTTCCCCTTCCGAGGAAGGCTCACTGGGCTGCAGGCTGACATCACTTTTTCTGCCCTCATATTGGAGGGAGAAGCAGGATGGACCCAACGATGACTCGGGTAGTAACACGAGTGCAGTGGTGAAGCGCTGGGCCTCCTCTTCTAGGGAAGGGAAAGGCTGCCTGTGTGCCAGGTGGGGTCTGGGGGCTAGGGCAGCAGGGCACAGCCCCTGTTTTCTGTGCAACAGGAAGCGGAGCAAACGCACGAACTCCCAGTTCCTTAAGGCAGGCTGGACATCCTCCCTAAAGAATCACAAGCCCTCCCAGTAGAGCGCGAGCTGCTGGCAGCGCTGATGGGGCTTCTGGCTGACAACACTCCCTGTGATCTTCCGGGTGCGTCAGACGCCTTGCTAATCGCTTTAAATGAGGGCACAGCACCGGAGGGCAGAGCAGCAGGCGAGGCTTTGACAGGAGGAGAGCAGGGCAGTCATCTGTGGAGACACTGGGTCAGGGCAGACCTGTGATGGGCGCGATGCATCTTTCCTCCAGTCTGTTAACGGGGCTACAACCCCGTAACCGCCCACCGGTAGCTGCCAGCGTGGGAGCCGGGGTGGTCGCGGGGGACCCGCTGACCCTCCAGCCATATGTCGTGGGGCGGGGGTGGAGGGAGGTTTTCTCTGCTCCATCCCCCTCTGCTGACCAGACCCTGGGACCCGGAGCCCTGATAATTAAGGTCGAACGTCTTTTTCTCTTCGTGTGCGCAGAAAACACTTGGTTTTAAAACCATTATATAATACATCTGCTTAAATTTAACGTTATTTAACAGGATAGGGCCAGAGCCTCTTAAAAAATGGTTTTAGCCACAGCGCAGGATCTGAAAACTGCAGGAGGACAGGGGAAATTACTAAGTGGGCCAGTTTGTATTTATTAGTAGAGATTTTGTGTTTGTGTATCAGATGAGACAAAGAAGTTTAAGGTAATTTGGTAGAAAACTGTCCATTATAAAAACTCACTGTGGCAGACTGTTTCTTTTTCTTTATTCGTTCAAAATATACCTCTGAGTATTAACTGCGCGTTAGGCATTGTGTGGTTTTGCTGACAGGGACGGGAAGATAAAAGGGAGTTGAGGGCTGGGGTCACCTGATCACCAATGACCCATCCTTGCTGGTTACTGCTGAGATGGTCATCATTGTGGACAGCCTGGCCGGCCAGGCCTCTGGAGCGTCTGGCCAGGCAGGAGAGTGCACCTTCCCGAAGATGGCCTGGCCTTTCCCCTCCGGGTCTTCAGCTGGGCTCCCCTCTACCCTCTTCCAGCCCGAGAGACTCTCGCTCTGACCTGGGAATAAAGGAAAGCCCGATTTTCACCACTTCCCAACTTCTGCCAAAGATCTTTTGCGCACCCCAAATCCTCTCTGCATTATAAAGATACAACATGCATGCTTCTGACGACGGCATTATGTCTGTCTATGGAATCCTCTAGAAGCCTTTAAGGGCTTCTAGAGGGCTTGGGCTTCCTGGGCTTCCGCCATACTAAGCCAAGAGACTTGTAGGAAGTCTCTGCCTTCTGTCCTGTTGTATCCCTCATGGGACAGATGCCATTGTTGGCTACCAAACATCCATTTCAACCTCCTCCTTGCAAGGCTTACAAGGGCGCTGCTGTAAGAGCACAAAATGGGAGGCCACTAAAGTGCCTTTTTAGATCATTTGTGCATTTCCAGTCATTTTGGCTGCAGTGTGATCACTGAGTCAGGATATTAACCAGGGCTGGGGCAAGCTTTGGCCCTTGTGGGGTCGTAGGTGAGTCAGAAAGATGCATTCTGTTCATTCATCAGGGGAAAACCAGGTTTAGGCAAAGAAAATACAGATGGTTGTTGGAATTTATTATCCAAGTATTTGTGAGATTTTCGTTACAATTAGCTCTAAATCCTAAATAGCTTGAAAAGACATATCAAAAGTATCAGTGCTTGGCAGGTTGATGACAAGATTATAATTGTTTTAAAAAGTGATTTTGGATAGAAAGGATGCTTCTCTTTTGTCTCCTGGTTAACAACGCTTACTGAATCTCATGTGGCCATCAGGCATGGGTAACACGTTACCTGACATTTATCTGGACTTAGTTAACATTTATTCAAAGGGCCAGCTTGGGGAAATGCCAGGGAAGTGAGTAGTAGATTCAAACCTCAAATCTATACACTGGTGGCCAGTGTTAGGCCCCCTCTCTGCATTTTCTTTCTCTGGTAACTTCAGGCATGTGGCTTTTCCTGTTTGGAGCTTACTGAGCCTGGATCTGGTCCCTGAATGATGTTTGTCTTTCCAGAAGTAATGAAGACAGACACAGATGACAATGGGATGAATCTCAAAGAGACACAAGTAGCATTACGCTTGAATTATTTAAAAGCCTTTTTGTTGCTATTGGAACACTTTTAAACATCCTGCAGAGAAAGAGAGAGAGAAAAAAGAAGAAGACAGAAGGGAAAGAAATTTAGAAACGAATGAGAACTGAATTGTATAGCAATAGTTCTAGCTGTCAGATGTGCCACTGCACCCAGGCTCTTCCTTAACAAAATGATTTCCCTTTTTATCACTCCACGTAATCATTTTTTATCATTCATTGTTCATCTTAAACACAGGCTGGGCAGGAAGTTCTGCCTTTTCCCATTTATCACTCACAAAAAGCTGTAGTGTCTTTTGGAGGGTTACAAGACACCAATTTAAGGCAATTTTCCAAGTCAATCTTGGGATAAGGATAAATCATCGTGGATGATTTAAACAAATGAAGTTTTACAGGCTCATCTACTTGGACAGTTTTACAGGCTCATATACTATAACGTTTATGTTTAGAGCAGTTATAGGTTGACAGCAAAGTTGAGCAGCAAGTACAGAGAGTTCCCAAGCTCCCTGACTCCACCCCCAACCCACAGAGCCTCCCCAGGATCACATCTTGCACTGAGTGGTACATCTGTTATGATGATGGTGATGTTACATGTCCCTGTTATCAACCAAAGCCCATTACATTAGGGTTCACTCTTGGTGTTGTACATTCTATGGGTATTTTTAAAAAGTATAATGACACATATCCATCATTATAGCAGCATACGGAATAGTTTCACTGTTTGAAAAATCTCCATGCTCTGCTTGTTTGGCCCTCACTCCCTCCTAACCCCTGGGAACACTGTCTCTAGAGTTTTGCCTTTTCCAGAGTGTCACATAGTTGGACTCATACAGTATGTAGCCTTTTGGATTGGCTTCTCTTACTTAACAATATGCATTTAAGGTTCGTCTGTATCTTTTCATGGCTGATAGCTCATTTCTTTTTATCGTTGAAGAAATGTCTGGATGGACCACAGTTTATTCATTCACCTACTGAGGGGCATCTTGGTGGCTTCCAAGTTTTGGCAATTATGACTAAAGCTGCTGTAAGCATCTGTGTGCAGGTTTTTGTGTGGACATAGTTTTCAACTCCTTCGAGTAAATACCAAAGAGTGAAATCGCTGGATCTTGTAGTAGAGTATGTTTAGTTTTATGGGAAATCGCCAAACTGTCTTCCAAAGTTGCTGTTACCATTTTGCATTCTCATCGGCAGTGAGAGTTCCTGTTGCTCCACATCCTCGCCAGCATTTGGTGTTGTCAGTGGTTTAGGTTTTAGGCATTCTAATAGTATGCAGTGATATTTCATTGTTGTTTTAATTTACAAGTCCCTAATGACTGTGATGTTGATCATATTTTCATATGTTTATTTGCCATCTATGTATCTTCTTTGGTGAGGTGTCCATGCAGATCCTTTGCTCAATTTTTTTTGGCCAGCCGCATGGCTTGTGAGATAGTTCCCCCACCAGGGATCAAACCCAGGCCCCTGGCAGCAGAAGTGCCAAGTGCTAATCACTGGACCTCCTGGGAATTCCCTTTTGCTCAATTTAAATTCAGGTTTTTTGTTTTCTTATCATTTAGTTTTAAGAGTTCTTTGCATACTTTGGATATCAGTTCTTTATTAGACATGTGTTTTGCAATTATTTCCTCCAAGTTTATGGCTTATCCTCTCATCTTTCATAGAGCAGAAGTTTTAAATTTTAATGAAGTTCAATTTACCAGTTCTTTTCTTTCATGGATTATGCCTTTGGTGTTGTATCTATTATAAGTCACTGCCAAACCCAAGGTCATCTAGATTCTCTCCTTTGCTATTTTCTAGGAGTTTCATAGTTTTGCATCTTACATTTAGGTATATGATCCATTTTGAGATAATTTTTGTGAAGGGTATAAGGTCTGGGTTTAGATTCTTTGATTGTTTGTTTGTTTTACATGTGGATGTCCAGTTGTTCCAGCACCATTTGTTGAAAAGACTATCTTTTCTCCATTGAATTGCCTTTGCTCCTTTTTCAGAGGTCAGTTGACTGTAGTTGTGTGGGTCTCTGGGCTCTCCATTTTGTTCCATTGATCTATTTGTCTATCCTTTCGTCAATAGCACAGTATTTTGATTACTGTAGCTTTATAGTAAGTCTTAAAGCTGGATAGTGTCAATCCTCCAATTTTGTTGTTCTCCTTAAACATCGTGTTGGCTATTCTAGGTCTTTTGCCTCTCCATATAAACTTTAGAGTAGGTTTGTTGATACCCACAAAATAACCTTCTGGCACTTTGATTAAGATTGCATTGAAAGTAATAAGTTTACATTTTTGTTGAGTCTCTACCTAGTAGTAGAATTGCTGGATTGTAGAGTAAACATATGTTAAGCTTTCATTCAGTTTATGTTCAGTTTTCCAAAATGGTTTTGCAAATTTACAGCCTCACCAGAAGTATATGGGAGTCTGAGTTGCGCTATATCCTTGCAGTATTTAGTGTTTTTCATTTTAGCTGTTTTGGTAGGTGTATTATGGCATCACATTATCATTTTAGTTTGCATTTCCCTGATGACTAATGAAGTTGAGTACTTTTCAGATGTTTATTGGCCATTTGGATACCCCCTTTTGTCAAGTTCAGTTCAAGTCTTTTGTTCATTATTTCTACTGAATATTCTTTTTCTTATCAATTTGAAGTGGTTTTTTTTTCCTATTCAAAATGTGAGTCCTTTGTTGAGCATGTATTGCAAATGCTTCTTCCAATATGCAGGTTCTGTTTTTACTCTGCTAATAATGTCTTTTGATGAATAGGTGTCTTCATTTTACTATTTTCCAGCTCAACTCATTTTTTTCCTTTATTATCAAAGTTTTTGTGTTTTGTTTAAGAAATCTTTGCCTCCTTCAAAAATTGATGTTCAGAGCAAAATTCAGTCATCAGAATGGGGCTGTGTGTAATGGTAAATTTATTTATTCACATATCCATTCACTCCATAAATATTTATTTCCTGGTATATTTATATAATGGAATACTCTACAGTAATTTAAAATAAGTGAACTACAGCTGCATGTATTAACAAGAATGTATCTCAAAAGCATAATGCTGAATGACAACAGTAAGTCACAGAAGTACAGAGAATATATGATTCTAGTAATACAGAGTAGAATAATAGGCAAAATTAAACAACACGTTAGGTAGAAACTCAAACAATTGTGGTAGACCCTTCAAGAAAAACAAGGGAATTATTGATATAAAAGTTAGGTGTACGAGCACCTCTTGGAGGGAGGAAAGGAGTGTGGTCAGGGGAGGCAGGGGAGGAGGCCTAATGAGGAAGTGATGTGAGATCTGAGGTACAAATAACAAGGGTGAGTGGCCACGTGCAGACCTTTAGGCAGAACGTTCCAAGGGTCTTAAGGGAGGAAGAAGCTTGGCATGTTTGAGGAGCAGAAAGGTCAGTGAACTGCTGAAAGAGTGGCGTACAGACTGCGTCAGGAAGGGCCTTGGAGGGTATTTGCATTTCATTTTTAGTGCAGTGAGGGCCAATTGGAGAGTTTCTAGTAGGTGAGTTACATGATCTGTCTTTTAAAAGATCTTTCTGGCTACTGGGTACAGATTGCATTCTTGAGAGTTACAGAGAAGCAAGAGGGAAATAGGAAGGTCACTTAGTAGCCAGGAAAGTTATTCAAGATAGAGAAGAGTATGGCTTGATCCAGAGGGGATCCAGAGGGGCTTGATCCAGAGGGGATGTAGTGGACATATGGAGACATGGACAGGTTGGAAATATGTTGATTGATTGGGTACAGAGTCCACGACAGGGAAGAATCAAGGCTGACTCTCAGCTCAGGGCTTGAACATCTGGGTTGATATCCGTGTCTTTCCCTGAGACAAGGAAGATAGAGCGGCTGAAGACTGGGTGGGCGGGTAGAGGTTGCAATCAACAATTCTGTTTCGGTTGAGATGACTATGAGTTTATGAAAGCGGAATTATCAAGTAGGCAGCTAGATGTCTCATTGTGAGGTTAGGGCAGAGTTGTGAACTGGAAATATAAACTTGAGAGTTGTCAGCATGTGGCCTGGACTGGATAAACTCACTTGAGTAGTGAGTGTAGATAGAGAAGGATCTAGGGTGGAGACTTGAGGTTAGGGTTACTAGATTTAGCAAATAAAATAGAAGATGCCCAGTTAAATTTGAATTTCAGATAAATAATAAATACTTTTTTAGGGTATGTTCCATGAAAAATTGGGGACATACTTATAATTTAAAAAATCATTTGCTGTTTATCTGAAATTCAGATTTTATTGGACATCCTGTAACTTATTTGGTAATCCTACCTGAGGTACTCCTATTTTTAGATGAAGTAGAGAAGGATGAGAAGCAAAGAAAATGTTCCATTTAGTGTGGCTGTGTATCCCATTTCCCCAGAAAGTGGTGCCATAAAACAACTATTTATTATGCTCACAGATTCTGTGGGTCAGGAATTTGGACACGGAATAGTGGGCATGTCTGGGGTCTCAGCTGAAAGACAGAGGCTGGATCGTCTGAAGGCTCACTTATACACATGTCTGGTGGTTGATGCTGGCTGTTGACTGGTGTTTTGGCTACGGCCGTCTGCTGGAGATTGTACTTGTGGCCACTCTGTGTGGCCTGAGATTCTTGCCAATATGATGGCTGAGTTCCAAGGGTGAAGAGAAAATGAGAAGAGGCAGAGACAGAGAGAGAGATTTTATCACTCAAATCTCCTGATTCCAGGTAAGTTGATCCATTCAACAAGGAAACTTTAAAGGGGAAACTCTTCCATGCCTTGCTTTGTGCGCTGGACCATAGTAGGGATGGGAAGAAAGTGATTGCTCACTTGTCAAATATTTATGGACCAGGCCCTATGCAGGGCACTGGAAATACTAAGGTGCTTAGCCATGGCCTCTGCCCTCAAAGCACACACAGTATGGATGGATATGTGAGGTAGGAACAGATATGCTGGGAGAATTCAGGGCTGGGCATCCCAGTCAAACCCAATCCTGGCTTTGGGGGAAGAGGATGCAAAAGTGCAAGCTATTAAAATAATCTCGTAGGTGACTAAGGATTCACAGGGTGAAACAGAGGACAAGAGCAGGTGGAAATCTGGGAGAGGGAGCAATCGGCATAGGTTGCGTTAGTTTAGAAAGACTTTGTGCAGGAGAAACAATTTGAGCTAGACTTTCTGGGAGGAGGAGAATTTAGATAGTGATCACTTTCCTTAGCCAAAGTAACATCATAGACATCACCAGCGTAAACAGGTAGAAACCTAGTAATCACATCAGTTTAGTTGAAGTTTTAGAAGAACTCACACCTTCAAGTACATATTACATTTATTCCCATTCAACTTTAAATAAGTACTAAAAGCTTCTTAACCTATGTTTTTCTATCCTCTCCTCTCTCATGAAGAAACTCCAGGAGTGAATTTATCTTTTCTTTTTAGTCTTATTGAAATATTTATTTAAATAATAACATAACCATTCACCCATATTTTCCCAACAGTAATGTGACCCTGTAGGAGGAGACCCAAGTCCTTCCAGGTCACAGAATCCTCCATAAAAGGCTCCCTGGGGAGCCTTCAGGAGAAGCAATGGAAAGAAGAGGGTTACTTCTTTTTTTTTTTTTTTTTTGCGGTACGCGGGCCTCTCACTGTTGTGGCCTCTCCCGTAGTGGAGTGCAGGCTCCGGACACACAGGCTCAGCGGCCATGGCTCACGGGCCTCGTGGCTCCGTGGCATGTGGGATCCTCCCAGACCGGGGCACGAACCCACGTCCCCTGCATCGGCAGGCGGACTCTCAACCACTGTGCCACCAGGGAAGCCCGGGGTGACTTCTTGATATGAAAAGCATCTCACCAAGCAGCCATAATTTCTGGAGACTGACTGCAAACCACAGGGGCCATCACCACTCAAATGGCATTTGCCATTTCCCACATTTTCATGATTAAAAATTTCAGAAATACAGAATCGTTGAAAGACTAATACCATGACTATCAATGAACTTCCACTACCAAATTCAACCATTGATAACTTTTTGCTCTATTTGATCTATCTTTCTACATATTCACATATATCTTTGAGTATAGAAATTAAGTTACAGGCAGGAAGGACACTTCTATGTATTTCAACAATCATCTTCTAATCATGAGAATATTGTCCTACACAACCATAAGAAATTTTCAAAAGTCTTCAATATGATCTAGTAGCCAGTCCATGTTTAAATTCCCCTGGTTATTCCCAAAGTGTCTTCCTTGGTGTTTTTTTTTTTTTTTTTTTCAAGCCCAGATTTACCAAGTTTCTCTTATTGTATCTGGTTAAAATGGCTCTTTAGTCGATTTAAATATGGACCAGTTGTCTCACTTTTTTGTGTGACACTGATATTCTGCTTTTGTTTTTAAAATCAACTGTATTGAGGTATAATTTAAATTTAGTAAATTGCAATCATTTCAAGTGTACTGTTCATACATTTTGTCAGGTGCATCAGTGTAATCAGCACCCCAATCAAGATACAGATTTCTATCATCCCCAAAAAACTCCTTTGTGCCCCGCTGCAGTCATTCCCCTTCTGTCTCTGGTCCCAGGCAACCATTGATCTGCTTTCCACTATCATATGGATTTTCTGAAGAGAGGAGGCTGTTTGTCTTGTAGAATGTCCCACATGCCTAATTGCCTCCTTGTCATGTCATTACCTTGATGCCCTAGCTATTGAATTTTCTGTGCATTGACATTAGGACTAAAGACTTCGTTAAGTGCAGGTTAAACACTCTGTAGGTGGAGAAAATACTCCATAGGTGATATGGGGTACTTCCTGTTGCATCATACCAGGAGGCTCCATGCCAGGTGTACCATTGTTAGGGATGCCAAGTTTGCTCCCTTGGTTGAACTGTTGAGCACAAGGGCTTTCCTTGGTAAAAGTAAAAACTGGCAAGTCAGGTATGGGGTGGTACTTAGGTCATGACCAAAGATTCTATCTCCCCACAACTTTACCCAGTGGTTGTAGCATTCATTGATGGTTCTTGCCTGAATGAGTTATTTCATAGGGAGTTGCAAAATGATGATTTCCTAATTCTCTCATTTCTTCTACTTTTGTTATCTGGTATTCTTCGGCAAAGAAGAACTTTCTTTCATTAACTGGGGAGGAACTTCAGCTCCTAAAAAGGCAGAGTAAATGCTGATTCCTTTACCCTTAGTTACAATTAGGGAAAATTTGAGCATTGAAAAAGGAAAGAAAACAAACAAACCATAATTGAAAGTAAAATACTGAACAACTAAAACTCTGATTTAATTTTATTTTTGCCTATGTAATACAAGCATTAAAGATGGTTTAATGCAGAACATTGTGAATTGTACTGGTAACTCTTATTAGGCTGCCTGTTGTTTAAACCTTCATTTAACATGCAGGTTTAAGGCTGGTACACTCACTGCACTTCCCCCTTTAGTGACTTGAGCTGATAGAGGGGAGGGATATGGACTTTGGAATCAAATGCACCTGGGCTGAATCCTGGCTCTGCCACGTTCTTGCTGGGTGGCTTTAGGAAAGCATTTGACCTCTCTCAGCCTTACTGCTTCCCTCTGGAGGTAGAGCAGTGCTGAGAATGAACGCAGGTGCCATAAGTGAAATGTCTGGTCCAGGTGAGCAAATGATCATCTTGGATCCTTTCGTTTCCCTTTAAGGAGAAGTAGGGCCACAAAAGAGGAGTTGCCTGAGCTTCAGAACCAAGAGAAGTGGGGCTGATCAGACACTTAAAATTGTGGCCACAAAGGCAAAGTCATGATTTGCTGTTGGCTTACTCTTCCTTACTCTTCCTTCCTTTACTTATCTGGTGCTTATTGAGTGATGTCTTTATTCTAAGAAGAGAAGGGGGCCACCACATGTGTGTTGCTGCCGTGGTCCTGACCTGTCCTTGGGTGTGGGGATTTCTCCTGGGACACTGATGCTGATTCCCATCCAGCCTCTCCCAGGATTTCTGAAGCCAGAAACGGAAACCATTGCAGGGTGGGAAGGGAGGGGTGGGCTGGATGCTGATGGACAGTGGCTTCTAGAAAGGCAGAGCCTCTGAGAGAACCAGGAGAAAAAGGGAAGACCTGTGTTTTAGCACAAGTTTCCATAAGCAGTTACTATGCAAGAAACCACTCCAACCATGAATAAAGTATCAGATGAATGAAAAAAGCAGGAAATAATATGTATTAAATGATGCAAATCATGTGCAGGAGTTGATACGAACAAACATGCTTGTGTGGCCAGGTGAGGGGACGCCAGCTGGTGGAGGTGGCTCAGAAGATGCCGCCCTAAGAGGAGATGTGCCAGAGGGAGCTGTGGTTTTCTCTCAAGTTTAGTTTCCATCTTGAGGAAAAGTTTGCAACTTCCGCGCGGTTACAGAGGAAATACTCCACGTGGCTGATTTAATGTCGTTTTCCTCCAGAATACTGAGATTTAAGACCACTGTTTTTCCTATGTTTGGAATTGTAAGCTCATAAAAATATACGTGCTCCTAAATGATGTAAAAGGCAGATACGGTTCCAAATGATTAGGGAGTTTCTTGATTTAAAAATACATAAGCTCATACATTTTAGAGGTGCAGCAAATGATATGATTTCACAAAATCTGTTGTGATACTGTGGCCTGATAGGATTTTTTTAAAAAGCAATAGCACCCTAAGGGACTTCCCTGGTGGTCCAGTGGCTAAGACTCCGAGCTCCCAATGCAGGGGCCTGGGTTTGATCCCTTGTTGGGGAACTGCATCCCACATGCCACAACTAAGGATTCCACATGCCGCAACTAAAGATGCTGCAACTAAAGATCCCGCACGTGATGACTAAGACCCGGTGCAGCCAAATAAATAAATATTAAAAAAGAAAAGCAGTAGAACCCTAAGAAGATTTGAAAATGGAACAATATCACAAGCATCGAGTACTGATTAAATAAAGATACAAGGTAACTTCAGAGTGTTATATAAATTCTTTTTAAAAGTGCCTCATGAATATATTAGCAGGGATATTTATAATGGAATTATAATCCACTCATACACCAGACATTCTGCTCCTGAAATCTTGTCATCAGGAGACTGACAGCTAGACAATTAATGTAACCACTTGGCTGCTCAGAGCACTGTATCGAGTATGGATAATTCCAGGTGTGCTACCCAATAAAAATGGACCCTCTGCCCTCATGTTAACTCCTTTTAACAGGACTGGTGGGCCAAGGATCAATAACATTTGAAGCTACAGAGTTTTAGATGTGGCCGCCAAAGCCAGCAACACCAGCTGTGCCGGGGGGAAAAGAGGCCTTTGGCACCACATGCAAGACAAAACCCAAAATATTTCAGAAGAACTTCAAATTTTCCAAGTTCTCTTCTCATGAGTATGTGTTAATGAGTTCCAAGGAAAAGCCGGGCATGATTAGGAAATGTCTCAGGAGAAATGGGACGCAGTCACGAGGAGGACCAGGGTCCTTCCAAGGTGGTCTTCTGCTCAACGGACCTGCTCTTAGGTCAGAAATGTATTTTACAGCCTTCTTGCTGACATCAACAGAGGGCGCAGCTGGTTGAGGGCTTTCACTTTCCCCTACCGGGCTACGACCTGGCCAAAGAAGCGCTGCACCAAATTCAGGGACGGGCTAAGAACCCAGCACAGGGGTGTGTGTGTGTGTGTGTGTGTGCGTGCGTGTGTGTGAGTGTGTGTGCGTGCGTGCACACACACGCGTGCGTGTATACACAAAAAGATGCATATCCAAGAGGTCACCTGACCCTGAGGGCATCGGTAGAAGTGTGATGCTCTCTGTTGGTTACTGTGAATCTGTGTGCTTTAGACGGTTCTAACGTGTTAGTCAGTTCCTGGCTGTTATGATTTTTTTCTCCCTCTGAGAATATTGGAGGGTCCAGATGTCTTCATTATATCAATGTAAGTCACTAACTTAGGTGCTTTGAGGACAAAAAGACAAACCAGACACAGACCCTACCCTTGAGGGGTTTACAGAGTAAGGCAGTGGTTCTCAACTTTGGTCTCACACTGAAATGGCTCCGGGAGCCTTGTAAAATGCTGGAGCCGGTCTCACTCAAAGAGATCCTGACTTAACTGGACCAGAATGTAGCCTGGGCTCCTGAGTGATACTAATCTGCATTCAGAGTTGGGAGTCATTGCAGTAAAGGAGAGACAAAGGCTCCCAAAGTCCATCAGCTAAAGAGGAGGAACAATCTCCAGCCTCCAAGAGTGGTAATACCACTAGATGAACATTATGGACGTGAAATAAAATTTGAAGTTACTGTTCTGTTTTATGCACGTGCATACTTACTCATGCATGTATGTATGTACGTGTACACATATATATTACAGGCATGATATACTCTTCTTGTAATAGGCCCGGTGACACAGAAGTAATCCAGGAAACACACCTCCCCCTCACTCCCCGCTCGCGCTCCCTAGGGTGTGCCGCCCACAGGCAGTGTTCCCCGGGCAGTTCCCCAGGCTCCTTTCTGTGCACTTTGAGCACCTACACGTGCACACGCACTTCTCTTCCTACAAAAGGGAGGTCAGGTGACGTAATTTGATTTTCAAAAAAATGTAACCGTTTTCGTGCTACACTTTTTAATAGCTGTTCAGTGTTCTTGGCTGTTCAGTATGGATCATTCTCTAGCTTACTTGGCCTCCTCCCCTGTATGGACATCCTTTCCTGGTTACTTCTGGTTTAATTGATGTAAAAACTCTTAGAGCAGTAACACCAGTAGTTCAACAAGCAAAATTACAACCATGACTCAGAATCTCATTCCGATTTAGTGAAGAACTTAGTCATTGATGTCTTATGAAAGTCACAAACCTTTGTTGATGAATCTGGAACCACTTCTGACTTAATGCTCATGCTTTAGGGCAAAGAAAAAATGGAGAAATGTTCTGGAAAATAAGTATGGTTTCTACTGGAAACCATGAAAGGAACATGAGTGTGATCATTTTTGTGTGGGAGGAAAAGAATTAACAATAGCTCAATAGACTGAAAGAAAAAGGAAGCAGAAGGGGTGTACCAGCAAGCAGACACCCCCTCACTACATTTCTGATTCCCTCCCTTATTTCGAGATGAGGCTGGTTATGCATGTGTATATCACTTGGGGTGACTAAGCTGAAAGTGGTGTGGAAGGCAACAGCTGTCTCTCCTCCGTCCGTCACGGGCGTTACGAGCAAGAGATGCTGAAGGGGGAATCAAATCGGGAGCCACCGTCAGCTTCACTTTCAATTTCATGAAGCCGCCACTGCTGTTGTGGAGAGTGTCACCTGCTTCTGAGAACTCCCAACTGGTGGTGAAACCAGCAGGTAGATTTTCCAGGCTGGAATGCAATCGTGCAGGCATTCAATAACGTTCATTCCATCGGAAATAAAAATCATACCGTGCCCTGGCCCACACTTTACCAGCTGCCTCCAGCATGGCGTGGAAGGGATTGATTGTTTAGAGCCTGATAAAAGTGCTGAGTTACCCTAGAGGTAACAGCAGATGTCTCGATTCAAGAGGTCCTGAGAGAAATTCTCTGATGCTTGAGGCTGGCACTTTGCCCGACCCTAGCTAGTCAGAGTTAATACTGTCATTTATCAGGCTTATTATACTGGATGTGCTTATTTAGAAACATAGCTGCTTGGGGTTTAGGAATGGATTATTTTGCCTAAGAAACAGATGAGAGGAAAGAAAAACAATCAGCATTCCTAGTCAGGCAGTTTAATTTCTCTAGAATTTTTTCTCTTCTAGTAAATAATTGTATCACAATATTTTGGGAGATATGTCTGGAAAAACACCAACATACATCATACGCTAATCCTAACGGAGCCAGGAGTCCCGGAGGCTTCTGGGGCCAAGGACTGATGCATCCATAGGGCTGGGGCCCAGCAGAGGGCTTGGGTTCCAGCCACATGGGAGGGAACATGACAGTGGCCTTTCTCAGGGGAATAAAGTATGGTGCCAGGCAGTGTGAGCTCAGGAGTCGGATATTCAGAGGAGTGCTGGCCCCTGGACAATCTGGGGAACCCCCACCCCCATCCAACAGGAAGTTGAGAACGATGCAGCACCTCCCATGGGGAGAGGTGGAGCCTGATCAGGACACCCACCAAACACCCTGACTGCTGGTGTCCACACCACCTTCACTAAGCATGTGCCAGACAAAAACCAGGTGCTCTACATGTGCTAGCTCTTATCGTCACTACCACCTTGGAGATGGATATAAGTATTCCCATTTTACAGATGAGGAAAGTGAGGCTCCAGGGAAATTAAGCTACTTGTCCAAGGTTAGCTGGCTTGCAAGTGGCAGAGCCAGGATTCAAACCCAGTTTGTGCTCTTCCCTCTGTATTGCTGTGTCCTAACGAAATGTTAAGTAAAGATGGTAAGAAATGTGTACCAGCCCTTTTGTGGCCATCGCTGAAGCGCCGGGGGCCAAAATGAAGTTCAATCCCTCTGTGACTTCTGACTGAAGCAAGAACCGGAAAAGGCATTTCAATGTGCCTTCCCACATTCGCAGGAAGATTATGCCTTCCCCTCTTTCTAAAGAGCTGAAACAGAAGTACAATGTCCGATCCATGCCCATCTGAAAGTACGATGAAGTTCCAGTTGTATGAGAACACTACAAAGGGCAGCAAATTGGCAAAGTAGTCCAGGTTCACAGGAAGAAGTGTGTCACCTACATTGAACGAGTGCAGCGGGAGAAGGCTGATGGCACGGCTGTCCACGTGGGCGTTCACCCCAGCGAGGCGGTTATCACCAGACTAAAACTGGACAGGCCGCAAGAGGATCCTCGAACGGAAAGGCAAATCTCGCCAGGTAGGAAAGGAAAAGCGCAAATATAAGGAAGAAACAATTGAGAAGACGCAGGAATAAAGTATTCTTACATACAACTTTCATTAAAAACTTAAAATGAAAAAAAAATGGGTACCAAAGAAAATACAATTCACATAATGCTCTTAATGATCCATATATGGATCAAACTGTGTCTTCAAGATAGACTTCCTGGGACTTCCCTGGTGGCGCAGTGGTTAAGAATCCGCCTGCCAAGGCAGGGGACGCGGGTTCGAGCCCTGGTCCGGGAAGATCCCACATTTCGTGGAGCAGCTAAGCCCGTGTGCCACAACTACTGACCCTGCGCTCTAGAGCTCGTGAGCCACAACTACTGAGCCTGTGAGCCACGACTGCTGAGCCCGTGCGCCTAGAGCCCCTGCTCGGCAACAAGAGAAGCCACCGCAATGAGAAGCCCGTGCACCGCAGCGAAGAGTAGCCCCCACTCGCCACAACTAGAGAAAGCCTGCGCGCAGCAGCCAAAGACCCAACGCAGCCAAAAATAAATAAATAAATAAAATAAAATTAAAAGATGCGCTTCCTTCCTGCAGCCTTGACACTAACAATGATGGCGGCCTCTGTTGCTAGTGGCCAGAGAGGGGCACTGCCGACACTGGAGGATCCCAGTGCATCCAGAAGTCAAGGCTTTGCGTTGGTTGTGGAAAGAGCTTATAGAAATCTGAGAATGTGGAGGTGGGCTGTGTGTGTGTGTGTTGGGAAGGGATTCCCAGAATTGGGACCAGAGTGAGCAGTGAATGGACCTGACTACTTCTGGGCTTGAGGTCTCTCCCAATCCAAGGGTCACCCCAGAAAATCAGGGCCACGCAGATGGCCTTAAATACTTGAAATGAAGAAAAGTAGCTAAGACATAAGGGGTTCTCTAAGACACTCACAGCTGGTAGTTACCCATGGTGTGACCTCTGAGCTCCACCAGAATCCAGGGATGCAAGCAGAGGTTCAGTGACCTCCAAAAGCTGAGCCTGTGGGCCTCAGCCGGATGGGGCACCTCCCACACCCCCACGGGAGACTCTGCTCTAGGGGAGCAGGGGCAGTAGGTGCAGGCTCCTCTCAGCCACAGTTTGCTCTTCCTGCAGCCCCCGAGCTCCAGCAGCATGAGAGCACGAAACAGAGCTGTGTGCTGCTGGTACAGGGCTTTGTGTCAGGTCCCTGGGAAAGGAAGATGGGCCTCAGTGTAGCAGGGTGATCTCTTCTCATTTTCTGGGAGCTAATTATAAGCCAGAAACCGGAACTTCACCAATTTTGGACTCTCCTCCAAGGACAGCAGACAGCTGACAAAGGCTGTTTTCAGTTTAACTTTGGGCAAATGGTCCAACATACTGTGACCTAGATTTCTCGGCTATAAAATAAGATCAAACAACTTGTCTGAAACTGGGCCACAACAACATCGCGAAAGGTGCTGTATAAGCCAGAGGCTGCGGAGTCATGGCGTCTCAGAAGCCTGACAAGATCATTTGGTTCATCCCCTACCTTCACACAGGCACGTGCTTATGGAGTCTGCACAGAGGAGGGGCTGTTCTCATTTTATCATCCTTCTGAGCAGATTTCACACCGTTGTCAGGCAATTTTGATAGTTGACAACTTGTTAAGAAATCCCCCCCTTGTTGTCCTAATTCCCACGTCTTGCATCCCCTGCACCACCCCTTCCATCGTTCTTGGCATCCCTTGTACTCACTGTGCTGACGATGACCCTCCCGTTGCTGCCCCAGATAAGGGCCACGCCTCGGAGGCAGAAGTCAACATCTCCGCCAGCAAAGAAGAATGTGGAGGGACAGGAGGCAACCCTTTATGACCTACACAGCTTAGAGGACTCCCACGGGGTAGGGGTTATAAAAGGCTTCTGTCTCATGGAGGGAGTGCAGGAGCTGGACCGAGAGTTGTCCATGGGAAGGACCTCAGGACGAACATGTGACCGCTGTGTGCATAGCTGTCGGTTGCACGTGGCTGAGTGTGCTTTCTTGTCCCCTTGCTTATACTCCAGACCCCCCAGGATAAGCATTCCCTCCACCCCTCCCTTGGGAGGGAACTCTGATGGAAATTTTCAGCGGTACTGGATCATAGCATTTGCTTTGTGAGAACATTTGTTGTTGTCCCTGTTCGTCTTGCTGGCCACATGTTTCCTGGTCCTTCTCTGATTGCTTCATTCATTCCACAAACACCTATGGAGCACCTACCATGTGCTGCGTGTGGAGGACTAGCTGTGAGCACCATATGCCTGGTGCTTGTCCTCAGGGCGTGTCCGGTCGAAAGAGAGGGGCTCTCTTGTTCCTGAGCCTGGGCTCCTGCCTCCCCCTTGATGTCCCCATCACAGGCTCTCCCTGACACCAGCCTGTGCCCAGCTGGAGCATTCCTCCCAGGCTGTCTCCCTGTTGTGTACCAGCAGTACCTTCTTTTTATTTTATTATTTTATTTTTTAAACATCTTTATTGGAGTATAATTGCTTTACTGTGGTGTGCTAGCTTCTGCTGTGTAACAAACTGAATCAGCTATACGTATACATGTATCCCCATATCCCCTCCCTCTTGTGTCTCCCTCCCACCCCTCTAAGTGGTCACAAAGCACCGAGCTGATCTCCCTGTGCCGTGCGGCTGCTTCCCACTAGCTGTCTGTTTTACGTTTGGTAGTGTCTATATGTCCATGCCACTCTCTCACTTCGTCCCAGCTTACCCTTCCCCCTCCCCATGTCCTCAAATCCATTCTCTACATCTGCGTCTTTATTCCTGTCCTGCCCCTAGGTTCTTCAGAACCATTTTTTTTTTTGATTCCATATATATGTGTTAGCATATGGTATTTGTTTTTCTCTTTCTGACTTACTTCACTCTGTATGACAGACTCTAGGGCCATCCACCTGACTACAAACAACGCAATTTCGTTTCTGTTTATGGCTGAGTAATATTCCATTGTATATATGTGCCACATCTTCTTTATCCGTTCATCTGTCGATGGACACTTAGGTTGCTTCCACGTCCTGGCTATTGTAGATAGCCACCAGCACCTTCTCAATGTGTGTGTGCTCTCTGTAGGAGGACTCCCAGCCAGGCAATCCTGTGCTCTGCCTGGGAGGTGATGTTAGGAAGGTACGTGGTCCAGGGAGTTCCAAAGGGGTCAGTGGCGCTGTGTGGAGGCTGGGCTACTTCTGAGCTGGGGATCGTTCATTTCCAGACTGTACTGTTTCAGAACAGTCATAACTGACGAGGAAAGTCCACTAGGCTGCTCTTAAAGGAGCCAGATGCTCACTCACGTGTCCGCAGCAATGAGTCACAGTTCATCCCCAGACTTAATGAAACAACAAAGCTTGAGGAAGCCCCTGGTACCAGGAACATGAGTGATAAGATCAGGGGCCTTGGTAATAAGACTGGACTTTCTGACACAGGACCAAGCCCTCACCAGCCAGTTTCAAGCCACCAGTGTGGAGAGATCACGACCATCTTGCTGTCATTCCAGCCCCTCGGCTTGGCATCGTCCGGCAGAGACAGGGTGAGAGTTAAACAGACGACACAGGATGAAACAAGGCAGTGATATTTTAGAGGCAGGTAATGTGCAGGTTACCCACACAGGCGTTTTGCCTCTCGGTCAGCTCTCCCTCCTAACTACCTTAGCGTGTTTTCTAGAAGCGAGGAAGGAGAAATTTTTAACGTTCTGTGGGCACTCTTATGAAGTGTTTAGAAAAAGATGAAACTTAAAACCTGCCTGAAACGAGGGTTTAGAATGACCTCTTAATGCTCACATCCACATTTTCCCAGCTGAGTTCCTCTGCAGCCTTTGGCCACAGCCCTCAGGGTGAATGTAGCGCTGAGCAGAGGGGAGGAGTGCCCAGGCAGCAGCCTCGGGACTCCTGGCTCCGTTAGGATTAGCATATGATGTATGTTGGGTGTTTTCCCAGACATACCTCCCCAAATGTCGTGATACAATTATTTATATTTATTACAGAAGAGAACAAATTCTGGGGAAATTCAACTGCCTGACTAGGAATGCTGATTGTTTTTCTTTCATCTGTTTCTTAGGAAAGCTAGGCCTTTCTCTGACGGGGGCGGGAGAACAGAGACCCGTGAAGTCTAGCTTCCTCTTCTGCCTGGGTCTCCAGCATACCCCACCTGAGGTGTGACTGGGCTTGCTGGTCTTTGCCTGTGGCAGGTGGTTTGGAGTCTGGGTACTTGTAGCGCTATTAGTACTAGTGGTAGCATCTAATTACTTCTGAGGATATGGAAACTATAACTGCATATCTTCATATGGAAGAGATATCTGACTTTAAAAGTGAATTGGGAAGTGAATTTTGGAGTGTCACATCTTATTTTTCCATTGACTTGCATTATTAAATAGGAATGTATTCCTTTAGAAGAAAAAACAAAGGATTTTAATAAAACTCCATGAAGGAATACATCACATACACAGAATACTAAAGTTTTTGTATAAAATCCTCATAAGGGTACCGAAAATCAGTTACAAAATATAAACAGAAACCTTTGGTTGTTAATTTTCATGACAATTGCCTAACGTTCTATAAAAGGAGCGGCAATGACAGCCCAGCTGCAGAGAACATTCTAGACACGAAGTCAATTTTCATGAACTCTTTTCTAAAACCATACAGCAGCATAAAGTGCTATTGTTTTCCTCTCTGTTGATCAGATCCTGTATCCTAGAACCTTGAGAGTCTAATCTGTGGCACAATTACCTTAAAGCTTTGGGTTTGATTGGATCTGAAAGGAGAAACAAAACTATAGATGTAATCAGGAGCACTGTATCAGTCAGGATAGGCTAGGTTTTGCTGTGGCAACAAACAGCCCCAACCAGAGGTTTTTCCTTGTTCTTACCATGTGTCCATTGAAAACTGACAGGGAGCTGTACTCACTGGAGCCACTCAGGGACCCAGGCTGGCAGGGCAGCTTCCACCATACGTGCTGCTGAGAGGGAAACGGAGGTCTCTGAGGGCTCACACCAGCAGTGAAATGCTCAGCCCACAAGAAACACAGACTTTCTACTATCACTCATTGCTAGAGCTCACCACACGGCCCCACCCCTCCAGAAAAATCCAGACACCCCCTGTCCTGTGCCTGGATGGGGAAGAGGTATCCAGGGAACAGTGCTACTGTCCACTGACGGCGTTTGCTGATACCCTTTCAACCATGAAAGAGGAGGAAGCAAAGCTGGGACTCACCCCCGGGGAAGGCAAACGAAGGAAAAGAGTCTCCAGGAAACATACGTGGAACCAGCTTCCTAGTCTGTGAGGGGAAGAGAATCCTTTTCCAAACAAACAAAATCTGAGAAAGGTCATCACCAAAATACTTTCAATGAAGAAAATTCAGAAGGATTTACTTTAGACAGAAGGAAAATGATCTCAGATGGAAGCTCTGAGATTAGAGATAAGGGGAATGTGGGGTATATTGGTTTTCCGATGCTGCTGTAAGAAAGTTCTACACGTGTCAGGCGTAAAACAACACAAATCTATTCTCTGGCAGTTCTGGAAGTCAGAAGTCCAAAATTAGTTTTCTTGGGCTACCGTCAAGGTGTCGGCAGGGCTGGTTCCTCTGGAGGGTTTGTGGGAGAATTCGTTTCT